>NW_024412412.1:22181407-22197234 GCF_014898765.1 Herpailurus yagouaroundi | reverse complement strand
CTTTTTCTTTTTTTTTTTTTTTTTTTTTTTTTTTTTAGTGTAGGCACCACACCCTACCTGGGGCTTGAACTCATGACCCTGAGATCAAGAGTCACACGCTCCACTGAGCTAACCAGATGCCCCTAGAGGAATTTTCAAAAACAACTGGAATCATTGTGTAGATATATTACCTGTAGCATGTGGGTAACCAATAGTTATAAATAAGGAACACAATTTTGATGGAGTTCAGAGATGTGGGGGAGAGACCAGAGTCTCTCCTGTGCATCCCTACCTTTGAGTCCGTGCTGACTCAGCATAGTCTAGGCTGACTCAGCGTACTCATGCACTTACCCCAATCCCAGGAAATTGAGCATGTTCTCAGATGATTGAGCACAACCCAAGCTGACTTAGCACATTCTGTGACTCATGTCCAATAATCAAACAAAAGCAACATTGTCTCTAGGCTGTGGTTGTTTTCAATTTTCAAGCTAGGTATCTGGTGCTTTCAGGGTTCTACTCCAGTTACAAATCTAAAGTTGGAGAACATTCCTAATTGGAGACAAACATTCGCAATGACTAGAAGTAAAATTTTTATTAAAATGGGGTATGGAAAACAATTACAATTATGCTTGTGTTGCATAGCTCTCACTTTTAAGGAGCAATAAGGTTAGAACCTCAATAACTCATCCAGATCAGTCCCACTTCATAGATCAAGCAACCAAGGCTAAAACAGGGTATCTAGGAAGCACACATTTAAAAAATTCTATGATACTTCATATGGAAAACCCAAAAGATTCCACCAAAAAGCTGCTAGAACTGATTCATGAATTCAGCAAAGTTGCAGGATATAAAATCAATGCACAGAAATTGGTTGCATTCCTATACACCAACAATGAAGCAACAGAAGGAGAAATCAAGGAGTTGATCCCATTTACAATTACACCAAAAAACATAAAATACCTAGAAATAAATCTAACCAAAGAGGTGAAAAATCTATACACTGAACACTACAGAAAGCTTATGAAAGAAATTGAGGAGGACAAAAAAAAAAAAAAGGAAAAATATTCCATGCTCCTGTGTAGGAAGAATAAATATTGTTAAAATGTCAATACTACCCAAAGCAATCCACATATTCAATACAATCCCTACCAAGATAACACCAGCATTCTTCACAGAGCTGGAACAAACAATCCTAAAATTTGTATGGAACCAGAAAAGACCCCGAATAGTCAAAGCAATCTTAAAAAAGAAAACCAAAGCAGGAGGCATCACAATCCCAGACTTCAAGCTATACTACAAAGCTGAAATCATCAAGACAGTATGGTACTGGCACAAGAACAGACCCTCAGATCAATGGAACAGAATAGAGAATGCAGAAATGGACCCACAAATGTATGTCCAACTAATCTTCGACAAAGCAGGAAAGAATATCCAGTGGACAGTCTCTTCAGCAAGTGGTACTGGGAAAACTGGACAGCGACATGCAGAAGAATGAACCTGGACCACTTTCTTACACCATACATAAAAACAAACTCAAAATGGATGAAAGACCTCAATGTAAGACAGGAAGCCATCAAAATCCTTGAGGAGAAAGCAGGCAAAAACCTCTTTGAACTTGCCCACAGCAACTTCTTACTCAACACATCTCCAGAGGCAAGGGAAACAAAAGCAAAAATGACCTACTGGGACCTCATCAAAATAAAAAGTTTCTGCACAGCAAAGTAAACAGAAAAACTAAAAGGCAACTGACAGAATGGGAGAAGATATTTGCAAACAACATATCAGATAAAGGGTTAGTATCCAAAATCTACAAAGAACTTACCAAACTCAACACCCAAAAAACAAATAATCCAGTGAAGAAATAGGCAAAAGACATGAATAGACAGGTCTCCAAAGAAGACATCCAAATGGCCAACAGACACATGAAAAAATGCTCAACATCTCTCATCATCAGGGAAATACAAATCGAAACCAAAATCAGATACCACCTCACACCTGTCAGAATGGCTAACGTTAACGACTCAGACAACCATAGATGTTGGCGAGGATGCGGAGAAAGAGGATCTGGTGTAGCCACTCTAGAAAACAGTACGGAGGTTCCTCAAAAAACTAAAAATAGAACTACCCTATGACTCAGCAATTGCACGACTAGATATTTATCCAAGGGATACAGGTGTGCTGTTTCAAAGGGACACATGCACCCCAATGTTTATAGCAGCACTATCAACAATAGCCAAAGTGTGGAAAGAGCCCAAATGTCCATCGAGGGATGAGTGGAAAAAGCTGTGGTGTATACACACACACACACACACACACACACACACACACACACACAAACGGCGTATTACTTGGCAATCAAAAAGAATGAAATCTTGCCATTCGCAACTACGTGAATGGAACTGGAGGGTATCATGCTAAGCAAAATGAGTCAGTCAGAGAAAGACAAGTATCATATGACTTCACTCATATGAGGACTTTAAGACACAGAATAGAAGAACGCAAGGAAAGGGAAGCAAAAATAATACAAAAACAGGGACAGGGGCAAAACCTAAGAGACTCTTAATTATGGACAACAAACAGAGGGTTACTGGAGGGGTTTGGGAAGGAGGATGGGCTAAATGGTTAAGGGGCATTAAAGAATCTACCCCTGAAGTCACTGTCACACTATATGTTAACTAACTTGGATGTCAATTAAAAAATAAATTAATTAATTAAAAAAATTCTATCAGGCATGGAATAAGAACCAGGTAAGTCTCTTGCTTCTCAGGGCAGGAAATTTTATCATATTCTTTTCTGATTTTTCATTTTATTACTTAAAATAGAAAAATAAATACATTTATATTAATGGAGTTAGGCTCTCGTTAATTCTCACATGAATCTTGGACATATAGTTTTTTTATCCAGAGTTTTATTTAATATAATCAGCAGCATTTTTCTTGCAGTATATGGTATTCACAAAAACTTATTTAAATATCTGCATGTGCTGTCATTACTAACATTTTGGTTTTTCTATAGCTTTTTATTATTTTTAAAATGCTACGAAAATCTTTAGACAGATATGTTCCTTTATCTAAAGTATGTCCTCAGCACAAATGTCCTGAAGAGGGATAACTTAATTTAAGTGTTCACATTTTTCTCCTCTTGATGGATATTACCAAAAAAGTATCATGCCAATGGGCATGTTCAATCCCAGCCAGCTTCATTTTACCTTTACTAACATTCAGGAAGGCTCATAAAACAGATTAATGAACTTGAACAAAATGTTACCACATGGCAATATTTGTTTACAAGGGTTGAGATATGTCCTTATATATGCTGTCCAAGTTCTTTTAATCTTTTGGATATTTTTTCTTTTTTAAAAATTTATGTATTGGTTGCTTACCATGTTTCTGTGTCTACAGACAGCTCTTTATAAAATCTAATACATGAATTCACAAAGTATTTTCTAGTCTGGTTTTTTGTTTTTGCAAAAGTTTTAGGTGATTGTTTTCAGTGCTGCTTCCCACCTCAAACTTCAGAGAGTAGATCAATATTGAAATTTATTTTCTGCTTTTCTTTGACTGTTTTGCACAATTATTTCCTAATTCTATAAAATTTCTCTTTCAAATTAAATGTTGTTTAAGTCTCAAAAATCTTTTCTTCAAGTTGTCTCTTTACTTGTTAAGCCCAACAGACCAATTTGCAAAGGAACCAATCTGTGCACACAAACCAGAAAGCGTATTAAGCCAGCAACATGGTAGGTATCTTATCAAGATCTGTTGCTATCTCAACATAATTTGGGTTCAGTTAATTCTTTCTGCAATGTGTTACATTTTTCCCCCAGTAAATAAGTGAACAGAAATCAAAAAACTCTTTTTTTCTTTGAGGCCCAGATGGAAAATGGCTGAAGTTCAGATTAAATGTTTCCACCAGCAGTATGCCCAGCAGGTGAGATAAATTCTAAGCCAGAGCATGAAAGAGATGGTAGGCTGAAAAAATAGAAATTGCAAAGCTTACAAAAATCAATAGCATGTTATAGTCTGTATGAAAGGCAGCAGAAACAACTTTTAGGCTGACTACTAGAAAGCTGTGTCTGAGGACAAATTAACTTTACTTTTAGGAGCTAAATAACTTGAAGGTATTCATTTAATACTTCTTTACTTAGGCGAGGCCTAAGTTAGCAAAGTTAATGGAGAATTAAAGCTTGTTCTACCATACATCCTTTATCCGCTATGCCTTGTCTGCAACGTCCTTTCCTAAGATTTCTGGTAATTCATTTCTTGCTCTTCAAAAATATGATCGAGAGGCAAACACTTCAAGAAGTTTTAACTGTTTAAATTCATTTAACTAGAGTGATTTCTTGATTTGGTGACATTCTCCACATCTATCAATATGCATATGCTTTATGTTTGCCATTGGTTTATTATTAGAGTCATCCCTGGGTATTATTGAGAGAAGATAGTCATTGCTGACTAATTACATTGATAAATCAGGCCAAACAATACTTTCTCACAAAATGGTCAGACCCTGTTTTGGGTTTAATTATTGCAACCACAATGTTTGCTTTCCTGTTGATTTTTTTTTTATACCTTTTCAATGATAGAGGTCTTGTCTAAGGTAATTTGTTAAGAGAAGTACCAGTCAGTTGAAGCTTACTAAATCTGTTTTTTTTTTTAAGGTTTTTATTTTTGAGACAGAGAGAGACAGAGCATGAACAGGGGAGGGGCAGAGAGAGAGGGAGACACAGAATCGGAAGCAGGCTCCAGGCTCTGAGCCATCAGCCCAGAGCCCGATGCGGGGCTCGAACTCATGGACTGTGAGATCGTGACCTGAGCTGAAGTCAGACGCTTAACCAACTGAGCCACCCAGGCCCCACTAAATCTGTTTTTTAATGTAATGTTTATAGCTTGAGGAAACAACTGACAGCAAAACTGAATTAAAAAAAATGTACTTTGGAAATATTGAATGATATGCAATTTGATTTGGGGAAAAAATGTAATGGCAAACCACCGAAATTATATTGCAAAAAAACCAACCTATTTCTTTAGACTGTATTACCATCCAGAGTTGGCCAACAGTGAGCACATTAACTTTGGTCCTAATTTCTTTTTAACATTTAATATTGTTTGCTACTCAGGAACAATATGTGATTTAAATAAGAAAAGAAATCTCAGGAACAATATGTGATTTAAATAAGAAAAGAAATAACTGTTGCACTATCAGTGTTGTAAAAGATGAAATCTATCCTTTCTCCGGATCTGATCATGTTAAATTCAAGATTCCCATTCATTCACTTTCAAAAACATTGACTGCCGACTGTACTCTGTAGCATGGGTCAGCAAACAATGCCCTACCACTAGTGTTTGTAAATCAAGTTTTATTGGAACATAGTCACACCCATTTATTTACTTATTGTCTATGGTTATTTTCACACTAGAATATCAGAGCTAAGTTTGACAGAGACCTTATGATGGCCAAGTCTGAAATATTTATCATCTGGCCCTATACAAAGAAACAGTTACCTACCCCTGCTCTACAGGAACATGAAAATTGATGATGAAAAAGGTAAACATAGTTCCTGCCCTTATTAGAGTAGAAGCAGATACTGAATAATCATTGGAAGACTACAAAAAGAACCATGTAGGAAAATTCGAGTATAAATTCTTAATTACGTAGGCTTTTGGAATCTAAGTTTATGGACAAATGAGAAATGTATGCATAGTACAAAATGTATGAACACATGTTTTGTAAAAAATATGTAGGCTATTCAGACATATTAATAGATTGAAGAAAAATACTAATTATTGCTAATTACTAATTTAAATGCTTCTATCATGGATTATATGATAAAGGGGAGGAGGAGAAGGGGATGACCATCTTAGATGTTCTCTTAATTATTGTATCCATAGAATCATTTTCAAAATAGACACTTAATAAATATGTGAATGACTGAAACTTCATTTTGTTTCAGATTTCTACGGGTATATATTCACACAGTTATAGTTTTTGTAAAAAAAATTTTTTTGATGTTTATTTTTGACAGAGAGACAGAGCAAGCACAGGGGAGGGGCAGAGAGAGAGGGGGGGAGATCCAGAATCCGAAGCAGGCTCCAGGCTCTGAGCTGTCAGCACAAAGCCCGATGTGGGGCTCGAACCCACAAGCCGTGAGATCATGACCTGAGCCGAAGTTGGACATTCAACCTACTGAGCCATCCAGGCGCCCCTACATAGTTAATAGCTTTTGGAATTGTTCAAAGAAGTTATTTATATGTTCCAAATCTTTCTTACAAAGATTTCTTACATGGTTGATAATGAAACATAAATACAAGTGATATAATAGATCTAGAAAATCAAAGCAGAGGTAAACGATACAAACCACAGTCATTTTATTCCATATAATTTTATATTCAACGTGGAGCTTGCTCTAAGTTATTACAAAACGGGTAACCAGATTTGTTATATGGTTTTCTACTTGGAAGAGAAGCAGCAAACCAAATGTTTAGGAAAACATAAGACTTCCCTAGAATATTTTTAAAAGTTATTTTTTCCCTGGTGAAAATTAAATAATTTAAAACTTTAATATGTAATTGCTCTTTATTATCTACCTTTAATATAAAAATGTGAAGTATTTTTGTGCTTGTGTACATGGTACTTAGAAAGATACTCTACATATTTCATATTATACTTCTCATTTGTCCATAAATAGATGAAAACTTACTTAAATAAGAGTTTATACTTGAAGTTTCCTAGATAGGTCTTATTGCAATCATACTTATTCTTGGGATTGTTTAATATCTGCCTCCTCTCTAAGGGCAGTACACACACATATTACATTATATTATATTGTCTTCCCACACCGAAGAAAGTAATTATATATCTGTCAGTGCTGTTAAGATATGGGAAGATTTCTGAAAAGTAACCAATAAACTATTCTTTAGTAACTTTGTACAAGGTGCTTAGGGTGCTAACATTTTTGTGGATCTAAAAACACAGATCACGATGTTGGCCTATTCCTTCAATGTTCAGACTCTCTAAGATTTCAATGCTTAGATTCTCTAACAAGGGGAATTTTCTGGTGGCTGGGGCTTTGGGAAGATCATTTTCCAGTGAATCTTTTTTTAGTCCAGGGAAGAATTGCTTCTGGGAATCAAATCTCCTATTTTATTAAAACAAGTATCACAAAATTCGACCACTGGTTAGAAGTGAGTATAGATGATTTAAGGCGTCACGCTTCAAGTAAATTCTGTCAGTGAATCCATCATGTTTTCTGATACTTTACCTGTTCTACTTCAAAAAACAGGTGCTGCCACAATTCCTTCAGAGAAACAGTTCTTCAAAATATATAGGCGCTTTCTCAGTATATATTAAAGATGCTCAATTTGTAAATTTCTTACTTTATCCTTTAACTGCCTGTTCTTTCCTTTAATGGACCAAGTGCACTGACTTTTCTTAAACCTAAAGGGCATCATCACCCTATCTTTGTATGTTAAATCTATAATTGTGGGATATTTATTTTTCATAGCATTGCTTGTGGCAACTTAAAAAATTAGAAAGAAGCCCTAAATGTTCAGCAATTAGGTATTGCTTAAATTAAGGAATAGTAATATGGTATAATGTTATGTTAACATTAGTTTATATAACAATAGGATCTAAAGACAGGATATTCAATGATAAAAAAGAGAAACAATTTTGTAAAATTTATGACATGATTTACGTGTGTGTACAGGTGTAGGAGTGTGTTTGAAAAAAGATGCACTTTTTTTAAAGACCAAAATTAGATTCACCAAAATACCCCAACAGCAGTTACTGCTGGTTGATGGGACTTTGAATAATAATTACCTCATTGTGCTTTTCTATAAATAATAAATAAATTTATTTTCTAACTATAAAAGGATTATGGTTTTTTTAAACTCAAGGAACAAATTGAGTTTGGAATACTTGCTGAGCATGGTTGTCATGTAAGAGAATAAAACAACACCACTTGAGAAAACGTGCCATTTGTTTGCTTGTAGGAGTGGGAGGAAGGGCTGAACCTTAGGAAGCAGGGATGAGGGGAAGGAGGTGGGGAGGGAGTTGGTCAATGTGATCTCGAAAGATCGAGAATGCTACACATCAACTTCCCTACAAATTCTCAATACTTTAAAGATATCAAATTGGTCAAGTTCTTGGTGAGCTTCCACTTGTGTAGAGACTGGTGAGGAGGGGAAGGTTTTGCATCTGCGCTGCCGTGGAGAGCATAGTGAAAACACGTGAGGCCTCAGGAGCCAAGAGTAAAGAAGACCTAGGAGAGCTTAAGGACTAAGCAAAGTGACAGGGGAGACTGGAGGCTCCCCACTTTATAGAATTAGTAATTCAAGGCACTGTATTCTGAGCTCAGAGTTGGTGATCTCAGCCATCAACTACCCATGTCTGGGAGCTCTTCCAGGAAAAATCAACTCAGAGTACACTTATCTTTTTTTTGGCCAGCTGAAATGCCCCATCAGCCAAGCATTGACTCCAAAGCATTGAAGCCAAGCAGATGACTCCAAAACAGTTGAGTATTTGGGTTTAAGGAAATAGAGGATAGCCCCGCATTGGCATCTGTTCTGGAAATACTACCTAAAAATCAAAGATATCTGACATCAGACTTACAGCTTTCCAGACATTTTGTCATGAAGGTCAACATTGCACAAGCTTAGGAGAGTGACAAAATTCAGCAAGTTTCCCCTTGAAGAAGCATCATATATTGAGAAATACGTAATTACCTCCTGTAAAAAATTAGTTTACATTGGTGAAGAAAGGAGGGCTATGGCTGATATATGAGACTTCCAAATGGTCCCTGTCCTACTTCAAGGCAAGACAGAATCCCCTAGAAAACAGATACCTACCATGGTTTCTCCCCCTCCCCCCCACCCCCCCAGATCTTTTAGGGCATTTCTCTGTGAGAAAATAAAGATGTTTACATGCAGTGCTGTGCCAGAGCTTAGAGAGAAAGATTCTGAGTTAGGAATATACTAAAATATTACAGGACTGTCAAGCTTCAAAGGCCGAAACAAAAAGATGAGTGGTAGAAAGTTTTTAGAGACTATTCTTAAAAGTAATCATGTGGTCACAAATTGAGCACCATCCTGAAATTTTTTGGAACAGAATGCCTGACCATACTCCTACTGGTATCAGTGATACTGAGAAGCACTGGGACTTATCTAGGTCCTAACTACACTGTCTTACAGGTAGAATAAAAGATCACTGCATGTTAAAAAAGTTTAAGATTAAATTTTTCTAATAAGCCACATGTAGTCATTATTAGGAAAGCCATCTCAAGAGGCAGAAGGAAAGGAAGCACCAATAACTTTCACTGGGGTAAGACCCAGAATAAAGCTGGGTCTGGATGTGTTGAGTGAATACAGCCTCTGGAGGTTAAAGACACAATAGACAAGCCCACAGGTAGCAGAAACAAGAAGGGGTCCACCTCTAGTCACACAACTCCCCAGAATAAGCCCTGTGACCTTGTCTGAGATGACGCCCATTGAGTTGCCTTTTGTGTGGAGAATATGGTCAGAAATAGAATCTTTAAGAACCTTAGACACACATATCCTGGCATCCAACAGGCTGCAGCCTGTATGGGGCAAATTCGAGGAAAGCACAATATTACCAAGGGCTCTGACCACGGGCAGGATGGGGCTCCCTATGGTAGCCCTCCACAGTGATCTCCAGATGGCCAGGTTAGAAACTGGAGGTGGGGTCAGGAAGAGGTGGGCCTTGCTGGCCCCCTTGAGCTGGAGGTTAACAGTCCTGAAACAGTTCCTTCACATGTGAGGGGTTTGGGCTTTGTTTTATAAACGGGAATTGTGTGTCCAAAGAACCCTGAAGGGGAACCTTTGTTTGTTAAATCTAAAGGCACGTTTTAGAATCAAAACAGCTGCAGCAGGGAGAGAGGAGCTAGTTGCTTGGTGTGAATGGGGAGGAACCCCTTATGGGGGGGCTCTTCCACCCAAAGAGGAAGTTAGTAAACACCAGGAAAAATTCTGGAAGCCACAGTCTTCTGGGGCCTCAACGAAGAGCCCCGCACAGCCCTAGATTAGGAGGGAAAGAGACGGGCTGGGCCAAGGGTACGGACCTGTTCGTCATCGTGCTTCTTTTCTTTTACTCACCTAAAGTTGAGGGAGAGAATTTATGAAATAAATTTGCTAGGAGCTGTAACTGTTTGGCTCGCGGGGGAATGTAATGAGGGAGAAAATTGAGTTCTCAGAGTTGGTAGGAAAAAGTGACTCTGGGATCAAGCTGCCATTGTTTGGAAAATGCCTTGATTAGCCCACTGGGGTAAATGAGTCTCTGCAGGGAATGGGTCTGACTCGGGGTCAGGACTTCGAAGAGAGGAGAATCTTAAGGAGCAGCGGCAGGACAAAAGGAATCATCTGTATCAGGTGCCCCTGCTTACCTCTACCCCCAAATCTGTTGTAAGCTACTAAGTTTGCAAAATGCTTGATATGCAAGTGAATGTGTACGTGTGTGTGTTGATGAACAGGAATAAACTTTGTATAAGGGTCAGTGGAAGATAAAACAGAAAGCATGTATGGTGTATTGAAATCCTACCTAGATTTAATGAAGTAAGATTATCCTATATTAATCTGGGTTAAACCCAACTAGCAAGTATATAATCGAATTTAGAAAAATTTTTAACTCTTGTAATTTCCTTCATTGAAAAACTCCAATGGCATTTGCACTCCAGTCTTTCGGTTAAAGGCTCTTGGTTTATCCATTCATTTATTCCTCAAGTATTTGCTGAGCATCTACTAAGGATCAGCATTGCAGTCTGAAAGTGACAAATATTTAATACTTCAGCAGATGGTGAGTTCTGAGACCAAATGGTACTTACTGTCCTGTTTTAGACCTCAGAAATTTTAAATGGAGGGCACTTTAAGGTTCTCACACTTTTGATACTATATCAGTTCTCTGACATCAGCTGTATGAACTGCAGTTTCATTAAATTCTGACACTACTGAGAAACAGTTTTTCCTTTAGAGGCTGCTTCCCCCCTCTGGGCGGGAAACTTTGAGTCTCACCCTGTCCTGTCTTTCCTATGAATACCTTAATGGGTCCATGGTGAAGAGCCTACAAGAGTCATGATTTCTCTCTGTTTCTGAGGCTGATCTCCTTGAAGGTATCTGTCTTTCAGGCAATTTGACTGTTCTGCAATCTCAGGTTTCTTTAAGTTTCAAGCAAATTTAGATTTTTATAGTTTATCCATCCATGGCTGATCTTTCACTTTGTAATTTATGAACCGTATTCACACTTTTTTTTTTTTCATTTGATTCTAACAATGATCCTGTAAAACTAGCAAGGTAGGGCTCTTGGTGCAGAGTTGTTCTCATTAATCTAAGGGTAGTGTTCTTGTAAGTCTATCTCAAAGATCCCAAATGAGTTGTGTATGTTATATTCCTCATGTCAGGTTCCCTATGGCCCAGTGTTCCTTAGTAAAACATAAAAGGAATCACTCAAAGGGTTAAAAAAAATAGAGAGCCCAGAAAGCACATATAAGGGGTTTCTTTACAAAGAAGGGATCTTATTTACCTCCTTGTCCAATATTAGTAACCATCCCATTTTAATTTGCATATGCTTTACCCTATTCAAGCACTAAGTCCAAGGTCCTTAAACTTCAGAATACCTAAGAAATACAGAAGGAATATTAAAAATGCAAATTTTAGGAAACATCTCCAGATTTTCTGATTTTCTGGTCTCATTGGTGGGGAGAGACCAAGTGTGTTAGGAAATATGTCTTTTTTTTTTTTTAATATTTTTTCAACGTTTATTTATTTTTGGGACAGAGAGAGACAGAGCATGAATGGGGGAGGCGCAGAGAGAGAGGGAGACACAGAATCGGAAACAGGCTCCAGGCTCTGAGCCATCAGCCTAGAGCCTGACGCGGGGCTCGAACTCACGGACCGCGAGATCGTGACCTGGCTGAAGTCGGACGCTTAACCGACTGCGCCGCCCAGGCGCCCCAGGAAATATGTCTTTGAGGAGGTGATATTTGAGATGGACCCTGATGAAGAATTCTATGTACTGACTACATGAAGGAAGTGGAAGAAAAAACATGTTGGTAAAGAAAAAGCATGTTCCGGGACCCTATGGTGGGATAAACGGACAAAAGCTCATTTTGACCAGAAAAGCAGTGAGCAGGGGGAAGAGAATAGCATCAGAGAAGACCAATGAATGAATTAGGTTGCTGTTAGGCATTGTCTTTCAAACAAAATTAATAGCACAGTCTTTACTAATGGAATGTATTATTTAAAATATTTCCCACATAGAAAACTCTAGGCCCAATAGCTTTACTGGTGAATTCTTCCAGACATATGAGAAAATATTAATAGCCATATTGTACAAATTCTTCCAGATAACAGGAAAAATATTAACAAGTGCTAATTATCTTATATGAGACCAGTGTAACCTTAATTCAAGAATTTAGTAGGCTGATATCCAAAATATATAAAGAACTCATACAAGTCAACAGCCAAAAAAAAAAAGTTCAATTAAACAGTGGGCAGAAGATCTGAATAGACATTTTTTGAAAGTAGACAAACATATGGCAACAGGCATATATGAAAAGATGAAAAATGCTTAATATCACTAATCATCAGGGAAATAGAAATAAAAACCATAATGAGAGATCATCTCACACCTGTGAGGCATATCTGTATCTATGTATTATATATTTCTGTATATAATGGAATATTAGTCATAAAATGAATGAAATCTTGCCATTTTCAACAACATGGATAGAGGTGGAGACTCTTATGCTCAGTGAAACATCAGACAGAGAAAGAAAAATACCATATGATTTAACTTAATGTGGATTCCAAAAAAACAAAGCAGGGGTGCTTAGGTGGCTCAATTAAGTGCCTACTTCAGCTCAGGTCATGATCTCACAACTTGTGAGTTCGAGCCCTGCATGGGACTCTTTGCTGACAGCTCAGAACCTGGAATGTGCTTCAGATTCTGTGTCTCCTTCTCTCTCTGCCCCTACCTCACTCAAACTCCGTCTCTATTTCTCTCAAAAATAAATAAACATTTAAAAAATTAAAGAACAAAACAAATCATGACCAACGGACACACGAGAAGATGCTCAACATCACTGATCATAGAAATACAAACCCAAACTATAATGAGGTATCATCTCTCACCTGTCACAATGGCGAAAATCACTAACACAAGAAACAACAAGTATTGTGGAGGTTGCAGAGAAAGGGGGATACTCTTATACTGTTAGTGAGAATGTAAACTGGTGCAGCCACTCTGGAGAACAGTATAGAGGTTCCTCAAAATGTTAAAAATAAAAATACTCTATGATCCAGTAACTGTACCTCTGGGTATTTGCCCCCAAAATACAAAAACACTAATTCAAAGGGATAAAAAAAAGATGTGGGGTGTGTGTGTGTGTGTGTGTGTGCGCGCGCGCGCGCGTGTGTGTATACACACATGCATGATGGAGATTATTCTGCCACAAAAAAAGAATTAAATCTTGTCATCTGCAAGAACATGGATGGAGCTAGAGAGTATAATGCTAAGTGATATAATTCAGTCAGAGAAAGACAAATACACTAGGATTTCACTCAATGTAGAATTTAAGAAACAAAACAAATGAGCAAAGTAAAAAAAAAAAAAAAAAAAAGAGAGAAACCAAGAAACAGACTCTTAAGTATAGGGAACAAACTGATGGTTACCAGAAGTGAGGTGGGGGTGATTAGTATAAAACATGATGGGGATTAAGAGTACACTTATGATGAGAACTGAGTGATATACAGAATTGTTGAATCACTATGTTATGCACCTGTAACATAACATATGTATTTTATGTATTTTAATGTAACATAACACTGTATTTTAACAATACCGGAATTAAAGTAAAAAACTTAATAGAAAAATAAAGGACAAAAATATCCACAAAAAAAAAAAAAAGAATAAACAGAACAAAAAACAGACTCAAATACAGAGAACAGACTAATGGTTGCCAGAAGAGGTGGGGTTGGAAGGTGGGCTAAATGAGTGAAGGGAATCAAGAGGTACGAACTTCTAGTTACAAAATAAGTAAGTCATGGGGATGTGATAGACAGCATGGGGAATACAGACAATATCATATTAACTTTGTATGGTGACAGAATTATTAGCCTTTATGGTGATCCTTTTATAACTTTATAAATGTAAAAATTACTATGTTTATACCTGAAACTAATGTAATATTGCATGTCAGTTACACTTCAATTTAAAAAAAAAATTAGCAAAGATAACTTATATTAATTCCTTAACAAATAGCTAACTGAATCTAACAATATTAAAGGGATAATACATCAGGACCAAGAGAGGTTTACTTCAAGTATGCAAGGGCCATGAAAGATGAGAAAATTAATGTAATTAATCAAATTAACACAATAAGGAAAAACTGAATACCTTGATCAATATAGAAAATACATTTAACAAAATTTACCACCAATTCATGATATAACTTTTAATAAAACTGAAATAGAAAAATATCTTTAATAAAACTATAAAGGTCTTCAGTGGCCAACATAATCAATGGTACAACATTAAAAATTTCCCACTGAGATCAGAAATGAGACAAGAATGCCCAGTATCACCACTTCTATTTGCCATTTTTTTGGAGATCTTAGGGTGAAATGGCAAGAAAATCAAATCATTGGCATTAGAAGAAATTCATCTGTAACACAGATGGTGTGATACAGTACTTGAAAAGTCCAAAAGAATATACAGACACAATATTAGAATAAATGAATTTAGCAAGGTTATAGGGTGTAAGTCAATACATAAAAAAGCAATTGTATTTCTATATGCTGGTCACAAAGAGAAAGGAAACTATAAAATGAAACTGTTAATGATAACACTTTAAAAAATCAAATATTTGGGAATAAATCCAGGAGACAATGTGCAAGATATTTTTACTTCACGTTGCAAAACACTATTGAGAAAAATTAAAGTAGCATAAATAAATGGTTATACCATGTTTCTATAGTGGGAGATTCAATATTACTTCTCCAAAGAGTACTTAATAGATTCAATGCACTCCCAACAAAAATTCCAGCTTTTTTTTTCCCCTAAAGAAATTGATAGATGGAATTCTAAAGTTTATATAGAAATGCAAAGGACCAAAAATAGCCCTTCAATCTAGAAGAAACATTAACAACTGGAATACTTACAGTACCAAGTAACAAGAATCAAACCTATTATAAAGCATGATGATTAAGACAATGGAGTATTACATCAAAGACAGATAACCCAACTAATGAAAACAAACAGACCCAGACATATATGGTGATCTAATTTATGACAAAGGTAACATTTCAGTGCAGTGGGAGGTCTGTCTTTTCAATAAATGCTTCTAAATAATCCCATATCCATATTCAGAATTTATCTTGACCCTTACCTCACACCAAATATGTTTGGTGTCAATTCTAGATAATTTGTATATCCAAACACAATAGGCAAAACAACAAAATATCCAGAGGAAACAAATCGTGATTTTGGAGTAGGACAGTATTTCTTTTAAAGGACACATACCATAAAAAGAAAAAAAATGATACATTGGACTATATTAAAAAAAAATCGGGGTACCTGGGTGGCTCAGTCAGTTAAGCATCTGACTTCGGCTCAGGTCACGATCTCACAGTCTGTGAGTTTGAGCCCCACATCAGGCTCTGTGCTGACAGCTCAGAGCCTAGAGCCTGGAGCCTGGTTTGGATTCTGTGTATCCCTCTCTCTGCCCCTTCCCTGCTCATGCTGTGTCTCTCTCAGTCTCAAAAATAAAATAAACATAGAAAGAAAGAAAGAAAGAAAGAAAGAAAGAAAGAAAGAAAGAAAGAAAGAAAGAAAGAAAGAAA
>NW_024412412.1:22125993-22181397 GCF_014898765.1 Herpailurus yagouaroundi | reverse complement strand
AAAGAAAGAAAGAAAGAAAGAAAGAAAGAAAGAAAGAAAGAAAGAAAAGAAAAGAAAGAAAGGGAGAAAGAAAGAAAGGGAGAAAGAAAGAAAGAAAGAAAGAAAGAAGAAATTCTTTCTAAAAAGTCGCCATTAAGAGATTAAAAAGGCAATGGACAGAGTAAGTGCAGACATTATCAATAAATATGTCTGGCAAAGAAAGAATTAAAATTCATTGAATATAAAGAAATCTTCTAAATCAATAGATAAAGCCAGTTAAACCAATAGAAAATGGAAAGCTCACAAGAGAAGACACTCAAATGTCCAATAAATATGAAAATGTGCTCAACTTCATTTGTTTTCTTATTTAAACAGTAAGATTCAACTACTCATCTTTAAGAATGGTTTAAAAAAAATAACATAGAATGCCTGGGTGGCTCAGTTGGTTAAGGGTCTGACTTAGGCTCAGGTCATGATCTCATAGTTCATGGATTCAGGCCCTGCATCAGGCTCTGTGCTGATGGCTCAGAGCCTGCAGCGTGCTTCGGATTCTGTGCATCCCTCTCTCCCTGGCCCTCCTCTGTTCATGCTCGGTCTATCTCTCAAAAATAAATAAAAATGTTAAAAAAATTAAAATAAAAATAAACATTAAAAAATTTATTTAAACAAATAACATAAAGTGCTGAAAAATGCTTGAAGCAACACTCTCATTTATATGCTGTTGTTAGTGTAAATTAGTACAAACCTTTGGTAAGCTATTTGGAAGTGTATAGTAAAATTAAATAAATGCATTATATGTACTTCACTTATAGGTACCTATGTAATAGCAAGGTATACATGTGTTCATAAAAAGTTATCAACAGAAAGGTTGAATTCAGCATTACTGTGTGGTATCTTTCAATTGGAAACTAACCACATTGCTCAAAATATAAATGGGCATTGACGGGTAGATAAGTATGTAATAGTACATGCACACAATGAAATACTCTACAAGAACCACACACAACATGGATTAACTTTACAATCATAATTTCCAGTGAAATAAACTTTCAATCAAGAATATATTTCCACAAACTGTAAATTACTCTTAAATACAGAGAACAAACTGAGGGTTGCTGGGGTGGGGGGCAGGTGGAGGGATGGGTTAAGCACATGATGGGCACGAAGGAGGACACTTGTTGGGATGAGCACTGGGTGTTATATGGAAGTGATGAATCACTAAATTCTATTCCTAAAATCATTATTACACCACATGTTAACTAACTTGGATTTAAATTTTTAAAAAAAGACAAATAAAGAAGAATATATTTCCTATGAATCCATTCACATAAAGCACAAAAACAGACAAAAATATGATGGTGGATATCACAGAAGTGTCTACTCTCGAGGGCAGGCTAGTTGACTGGAAGAGAGAATAAGGCAAGCATGTGTGTGCCAGCGATATTCTGGTTCTTGACTGGGGAACGGTTATATGGGAGTTTTCAGTGTGTGAAATTTTACGAGGTGGCACATTTATGATGTGTGGACTTTTGTACATGTATATTATACTTTAATAAAGTTTTAGAAAAGCATAAAGCTCACTCTAGCTGTTCACGAAGAGTGTATTTTTGAAGAACGAGAGCACAATCAGAAACACAAGTTAGGAGACTGTAGTCCTAGCAAAAGATCATTGAAGAAAATATAATTTTCTAACCCAGTTAGAAAAAATTATAGAATATTTTCTAATGGTCATAGCAGGGAACATGAAATTTAGTTAGCTAAAGAAATACAGTAAACAGTTTTGAGGGCTAGAAATTCTGCGTTTATGAGGATATCCATGCATCTCGCATAGTTTTTTCTAGCAATATTTAGCAACCCAGGTACCAGCAACAAAAATGTGTACAGTTGATCTTGCACAATTTATACTGGGGGTGAAAAGACCAGTGTGAATAAAAGTCTAAATATCAGGGGACTTTAGAGTATTGGCAAGAAAGGACTCATATTTGTCAATAAAGATTTGATTCTCAGGTAATGATAGATGTTACAGTTCCATCAGAAACTCTGTTGGCTGTTCACCTCCAACTTGGAAGCTTGCCACCAGATACATGAGTGATCAGTTGTTTGAAAAAAAAAAAAAAAAGTTATTCGCAATGGTCCCAAACGTTGGAATTATTCTACATTCTGCTTTTTCTCTAACATCCCATTTTTAATCCATTATCTTAGATTGGTATCTTGAAATTCCCCTTAGTAGTTGTTCTTAAAGGAAAAATATGATTGCAAAATAGCTGTGTCTTAAAACCTAGGATTTTAACACTAGACAATATTACCTCTTTTCTAAAAGCTGAGTTTATGACTTGCATTTTCTGGGCTCAATATGTGGTAAGGTTATGTTTTAGATCATAAAGAAAACAGAGTATAGCTCTCAAGCACTACAGTGAAAGAGCTTTATGCTAGATTTCTACTTTGGGCTTTTAAAACTAATGAAATAGAAATAATTCTATGGAAACACTTCATTCAGAAACCACATGATAAAGACAGAAACTTTCTCATATGGAACATAATCTAGATAGCATGAATTTCTATATCCCTGTCCTTGTATGAAAGCTATCCTTCTGAGTTTCAGGTATGTTGAAAATGTCCATTAAATCAAATAATCTTCCTGGTGCACTTACTCTGCTCAAAGGACTTGGGCAGATGTTTAGAAAAATCCAATAATCAATTGTATAAGGTCTCAATTTTCAAGTAGCCTGTGTGTGTAAATTATTTATGACATAGAGATGTGATAAAAGCTTAGAGGTTTTCAAACATATGTTCTACCATGGTTCTAGGATAAACACTATGAGGGTAATTGTAAACAGTGCAGTGTGCATTTATTAGGTGGGGCAGGAGGAGATGAAAGGTCCACTACAGGATGAAATGGCCAATAACTGCCAATTCCCATCCCCACACATGACCATGCACATATCAAAGAAGCAAGAGAACATTTCATTTATCCCAGACCCTAAAATTTACACTGCAAGAAACTACTCATCTGCCAGATGGTGATCAGTTCCTAATTTAAGTTCAGGAAGTAACAGTCTGGGTAGAAAGGAATGGGTGCCAGACAGAACCCCTCGGCAGCTCCTCACATTGTGCCCTTAGTGGGTTATTTATTGTTCCAGAAATATTTGGAGGCAGAAGAGCATTGGCAACTGTTTGGTGCTGCCTGGAGTCACTGGGGTAGCATCAAGGGCATGCTGGCTAACGAGTGGATTATAAGAGTTTTATATTGTGTTAATGGGCTGAACACCATGGATTCTTCCTCATCTACCGCATCTAGATAAATAAACCCAGGACAGTTCTTTGAAAAGAGCCGTGCCTAGAACAGAGGTATGAACAGATTCCTTGAAAGCCACGATTGGCTGGTGGGAGGCAAAGTGTGATGGAGAGTTGATAGAACTATATTGAATATCTGCAACTCTCTGCCCTACAGCAAATGCCACTCCCATCTCTAACTAGGCAGAAAGGGCGGACGCCAAGAGCTGGGTTTTTACCACAGGTCATTTTCTCATACCCCCTTCCAACAACACATCATGAGCTTCTTCCCAGCGAACATTAGTTCAAGGGACTAAATACTTACATACCTTGGAAACAGAAGCACCATAAAAGACAGACCCCTCCCCCCAAACCAAACAATGATTTAACTTACTTTTTAAAAAAATATTTAATTATTTAAATAAGTAACGTAAATTTTTTAACTTAAATTTATAATTTAAGTTAAATAAATAATTTACGTTACTTATTTAAGGACGTCTGGACACAGGGATGACACCCAGAACCCTGTTCCAGCACCATGGCTGATGTTTGTCCTGATTCCTTGAAGCCCATATAAATGTAAGTGGACATTTATATGAAAAGCAAACATATACAAAAATAAGGTGCGGTAGCTTTTCTAACAGTCTTAAGGGAGACTGGGGGTGGGGAAAGGTCAAAGAACATAGAAGGAAATTATATACAGATAGAAGTGATATTCCATCAAGAAAAAAACTGATCATCAACCTTTGTGCCACGAAAATATAGCCTTAAAATATAAAAAGCAACACCTGAGAGAATTTCAGAGGGAAACAAATCAAAATGTATTTTGAGATTTTTAACTTATTTTTTTTCAGAAACTGGTAACTCTTTTTAGTTGTATACATTTCCAGCGTTTCTATTCAAATAGCGACAAAGAGAAAGCTACACACACAAATTCTTACTTCCCTCACAATCTTAAGTGGAAGTCACATAGTCTACAGTTTCTTCCCCGTGAATTTTCACTCAGCAATACACACCTGTCAGTAAACAACTATCAGTATATAGATCTTTTTCACAACTTTTTTCAAGATTTTGATCTATTAGGGGACAGGGGAAGATGGCCGCAGAAAGATGTAAATTTAGATATTTTGTGTGTATATTTTAAAAATATTTTGACTTTGTAGATACCTATTCAAAAGTAAATATTTTTTTTCCAATTCAAATAAAGTCTGAGGCTGTTCAAGTCAGCCACCTGACACGTAATGGGGGATAGATTCTGGATTTGATGTTCTCTACCGCAAGAGGGTTAGCTCACGAAGGCTCTGAGACCCAGGGTCTGGGAGGACCTACTTGGGAGCATCAAGGCAGCAGGGGGACGTTGGTTCAACACTGTAGATGTGCAAAGAGGCCTGAGACTTACATCAGCTTTGAGGGTGAGGCCAATGGATAGGCCGGCTCCAGGGCAGGATCCAAAAGTTACCTGTCAAGGATTTGCTTTCAGTTGAGAGCCCACTTAAGGTTAGGGCTTCAAAGATCAGACCAGAGGGAAATGAGTCGCATGCATCAAAATTCTGAGAAACTGGTACATCAGGCAATTTCTAATAGACATTTATAGGAATTCGGGGCAGGTGAGGATGTTCCAAACCTGGCTTTGCCAGAGCTTTAATTTGGTACCATTAAGGACCAAACCACCTCAGTTTGTCTGGGGGGCTCAAGATAAATGAAAAGATCATGAAAAGACAAGTTTATCTATAAATCATGTAGCCAGATCTTAAAGAAAAAGGTACATTTTTTAAAATGTTTGTTTATTTTTGAGAGGGGGGGAGGGGCAGAGAGAGAGGGAGACACAGAATCCGAAGCAGGTTCCAGGTTCTGAGCTGTCAACACAGAGCCCAACGCAGGGCTTGAACCCACGAACCGTGAGATCATGACCTGAGCCAAAGTCGGATGTTCAGCCAAGTGGGAGCCACCCTGGCACCCCCCATTTTTTTTGGTTCTAAAAGTAATGGGTAAGTTAAAAAATGCTTTCACATTCATCATCTTATGTGAAACTCAAGATAACCTCCAGAACTCCCATTTCTGTTACCACCTCTTAGATACGAAAACTGATACTCAATGAAATGAAATGGCATGTTCAAGTTCACATGACTAGAGATCATGCAAAGAGCAAACACAGTTCTCATTCCTGCTCATTGCCTCAGTCATTAATGTATCCATTTATGACTAATTTTGCGTACTAAGTCAGCCACTCACCAACAAGAAGCAGTGTTTCCCCTTGAGCGGCTCCCCATGTTCTATCTGCTAATGCTGTATCCAAATGGAATTTTCTTCTCCATGTCTTTCACTGTGCAACTGTCAAGAAGAAATGTACAATGAGAACATGAAATTCAACTTCAGAGGGTTTCAAGACCTCAACGGGAGGGCAGCAAGCCCATTTACTTAGGGTCTAATTACCTACTTTATGGTTTGATAAGATTCCCTTACCTATGCCACTAATGTGCTCTTTAAGACCATTGCACTGCATACTTGGAGCAGCATCACGAAGAGGATAGGGAAATAAAAATGGTAAATTCCAGCCCATCCTTTTTTTTTTTTTTTTTGCTAGCTGGCCATGAATGACAATGGTGAAGCAGCAGTTGGAACTATTGCCAATACGAGGTGTTTGGATTATTTGAGGATGTAAATTATTCAGCCTAACTAACCCTCTAGTCCCTCCCTTCACTGGCACAAATACTGAAGTGGGAGCTTTTTCACATGCATATGACAATCTGCCTGGGAACTTGTCTTTTTCTATTCTTTTATGTTAAAATCATAAAGGCTTTCTCAAATATATGAACTGTTTCCATGTTGCAATTATTATTTGTTTGCTTTAAGTTAATGGGGCAGTGAGTGGTAGAGCAAGCACTTTAAATGGACTTAATTTATAGATGTGCATATATTAAGGGAAAGTACCTTTGCCTTTTTCTTTTTCTTCTCTTTTTCATACCGTGTTATTTCTCTCATCACTCTAATCTTTCAGAAAATTCTAAAAAAATACGGAGCTTAGAAAAAGGTCACCCGTACTCTTGTGACGGTCATAGATACAAGTTGTCTCGCTGTTTTTTAAAAATGTTTATTTCAGGATCAGGTAAATTGATGTTTTATCTTCACCTCTAGGTGAGGACAGCTGTCTGATTTTCATTTTTGATTCCAATAAAAGTAGGTCAATGTTGACAAAGGCTTAACTAGTGTATCCCTGTGACTACAGGACAATTTGCAATGAAATTTCATAGAATCCGTCTCATATTTATTGGCTAAGCGTCGCCTACCCTGATCTTTTCTTTTTTTTATATAGGTATCTACGACTTTCTGGTTACCCTACTTCATAAATTAGCACATCTCCAATGTTTAGTATTTACTAGTGATGCGTAGTTCACTCAGGTAGTTGGAAACGTATTTTCTAACTATGCAATTCTCGCATCCTGTCTTCCTTCCCGTGCCTCTCTTCCTTTCTTCTGTCCTCCTTCAGGTCCTCCCTTCTCTATCTCCTTTATCTTCCCCAAACTTCCATTAACCTTTCTTTAGGATTATTTTTTCCTCTAATTCGTTGATAAGTTTCTATGATTTGTCAGTCATTCTGCTTGGTCCTGGTGATACAAGCACAGCTTCCATGTTTGAGGAGATAAAACTAGGATAGTGGTGGTATGATAAGGTAACAAGAGAAGAGGCACAAAGTGCCGCAGGAAATCTCAGAGAAAGAAAGGGGCATTTCCTTGGGGCAAGGGGCAGGGCAAAGGGTAGAATGGGAAGAATGGGGAAGTTTTCAATTCTTAATTTTTTAGCAGTCTACCAGAGAAAGGAAGAAGACATTTTAGCAGAGACAAAATTAACAGGAGTACAGACTTAGGGAAATGCTCAGGGTACCAGTAGCTTTGTGCGTAGCCGGGACAACCTCATTCCAGATAGCAAGTGGCATCGTTCGGGCAGGGGAAACATTAGGTGTAGAAACAGACTTTATAGGGCCACTCATTCCATGGTAGGCATTGTGGATTTTGTAGGCAACGTGCTCCCTTAAGGATTTTTGAGATAGTAAATGGGGTGATTTATTCTACTTAAAAAATCTTTTCTCGTATCAGTGGATTAGAGACTCTTGAAGGAAATGTGTAAAGGAATCAAAACTCTCTGGTCTATGATCCTTTGCCAGATAATTTCTAAGCAAATAGCCTGAAACTGTGAGCCCAGGGGCACCTCCCACCTGGGGAGTGGTGACCAGTTCACTGGACCTTTACTAGTCAGGCTGTAGTGTCACTGCTGTTCGAAGGATGCATGGCCTGTGCGGTCACCCCCTTTACCAAGCAGTTTCTCAGAGCTCAAGTGCACTCCATTTAACATGCATTCTGAGTACACCCAATTTGTGTTATCAAAATATAACATGGTGGGGGCAAAAGGCGGTCCACAATACTATCAGGATAAACGTGTCCATCAACGAGTGCGTTCTCCATTCACCCACCATGCCTAATGGCAGCACCCTGCTTTTGGAGAAAGATTTCAGTTATTTTGTTGTGATTGTGAACCATTTTCAAGTGGATGTCGCGGCAGCTCAGAATATTTGCCACTGAGTTTTAATCGATGCCATGAGAAAACTGCACAACGTTTCACATAAAATTGTGGTCATCTTCCTTGACAGCTTTAGCAGAAAAAGTGGAAAATTGCATAAAATTGAAAAAAAAACCAAAGAAACAAAGCTAAAATGGTTTACACTTACTGATAACCTTAATCTTCAACCTTGCTATTTTATCATTTATTTAATATAATCTATAGGTTTAGCTAGTAGCTTAAATTTCACTTTGCTTTTTCCTCCTTGTATTAAGACTGCTTGGCATGCCCGAAGTGAGCACCTACTCATTCCTGATTATCTGGCATCTGGGCAATTAGACACTCTGTTCTACAGCTCTAAATGGTGATGAATACTTACAAAAGGCTGCCTTCCGGCTGCCTGGCTAGTTTGGCTGGTGGAGCATGAGACTCTTGATCTCAGAGTTCTTTTTTTTTTTTTTTCTTTTTTTTTTTTTTTTTTAATTTTTTAATGTTTATCTATCTTTGGGACAGAGAGAGACAGAGCATGAACGGGGGAGGAGCAGAGAGAGAGGGAGACACAGAATCGGAAACAGGCTCCAGGCTCCAAGCCATCAGCCCAGAGCCTGACGCGGGGCTCGAACTCACAGACCGTGAGATCGTGACCTGGCTGAAGTCGGACGCTTAACCGACTGCGCCACCCAGGCGCCCCTTGATCTCAGAGTTCTAAGTTTGAGACCCACTGTGGGAGGAGACATTACTTAAAATCTATAAAAAATAATAAAATAAAAAATAAAGATTGGGGGCACCTGCGTGGCTCAGTTGGTAAAGCATCTGACTCCTGATTTCGGCTCACATGATGATCTCACGGTGCCTGAGACTAAGCCCCTCACCTTTGCGCTCTGTGCTGATAGTACAGAGCCTATTTGGGATTCTCTTTCTTTCCCTCTCTCTGTTCCTCGGGTGAGTTTTGCTCTCTCTCCAAAATAAATAAATAAACATTAAAAAAATAAATACTGCCATTTCATGCACATATTTTGTGATTATTCTATCTCTAATTGCAAACATTTCCAACATTTTATCACACACATTCCAAGATTCCTTTTTAAGTCACCACAGATGTGTGATTTCTAATAACTGATAAGAGCTACTGGCTTCAAAACTTAGACACAAAAACATATTTTTAAACTTACAGAAAAGTTTTCACTATTATTTATTAGAGAGTTGTAGAAAACAATGCAAAAGTGTCAGAGCTTTGATCTTTGTAATAAAACTCTTCTGTCTGTAATTAGAATGGTGCTGGTTTAATCCACCTATTTGCCTCAAATATGACCTTGAATTACCTCTTATCTTCTTGTGCCATTACTTGTGTTGTAGGTTTTCTCGCGAGTAAACGGAAAACGACCAAAAAGCATGGTTCCCCAAACCTCAAACCTCATGTATTACTCAGCATTTTCTATATTAAAAAACTTCCATCATGATTACATGTTTTGATAAGAAATTTGCTTCTACTATTTTAGCACGTTTAATACATGACTCAGGAAAGCAGATTTGCTTATCAACTTGGCAGTTTATCTATTTCCTTTCTTTCTCTTGTAGTTAATGTTCTCCTTTGCTCTAAGACTTTCCGCCTTTGTGGAAAGACTCCTTCCCCAAAAAATGGGAAAGTAGAGTGAGAGATAAATTATATTTTCCAGTACATAAATGTAATCATCTACTCTAGTGAGGTACCAATAACATAGACTTTAATTAATCTCTACAATACAATATAGGAAAATAGGCAGAAACATAAGCAAGCGAGAGAAGACTTGAATGATATTACTGTAAACGGAGAAGGGCCTAGAAAGAGAGAAATCATGAACTCTGACAAGAAATTTGAGAAAATTCCAGATTGATTTTTAAAGGAAAGAAGTTTAGAAACAAAGGAAATTTAAAAGTGAACTTTGATTCTATAGAGAGTAGAGACAAAGAGTTCTCTCTAATGGAACCAGTCACAGGAAGAAAAAAATTACCTCCGTAACCCTAAAACTAAAAAATCTAGACGTTATAAATTATAAGTAAGGCCTTCTATATCAGTTAGGGATACTAGAGAAATGAGAAAACCATACTGGTAAAATAGAAATAAATATATTAAAAAGGAGCTCATGACTCATAAAAAATCTGAAAAAGAAATTCTAAATCATGGCAATATTTTGAAATTATGAGTTAAAGAAATATTTTCCAACTAATAGAATGAGGCAAGTGACTCAATAGTGTTCAAACCAGTCAGGGAAATTTCCATTTTTCCAGTGGCCACTTTAAATTTTTTTAACATTTATTTATTTTTGAGACAGAGAGAGACAGAGCATGAACAGGGGGAGGGGCCAGAGAGAGAGGAAGGCACAGAATCAGAAGCAGGCTCCAGGCTCTGAGCTGTCAACACAGAGCCTGAGGCGGGCCTCAAACTCACAGACTGCGAGATCATGACCTGAGCTGAAGTCGGACGCTTAACCGAGTCACCCAGGTGCCCCTTCAGTGGCCGCTTTAAAGAAAACGACAGGATTCTCAAACTTCATAAAATTTGCAGAATGGGAGCTGTTACTCTCAATCTTATTCCCAACGAAAACTTCCAAGATTTAAGAAACTGTCATCAAATATACCCGATTCTTACCCACAATCACATCCTCATATAACTTGATATTGTGTTAAAAGTTGAATTCCAGAACTAATTCACACTCCTGTTTCCTATGGACCCCACCATTATTGTTTGCATCTGGAGCAGCAGTCAACATTATTAATAAATGATTTAGATATCAGTAGAGTGTGGAGGTGATAGATGCCTTAAGGAGATTTTATTCAACCTTTGAACTTTGAAATCTTTTCCAAGTAATGGGGCGATATTGTTTAGATTGTCCTTAGAGGGTCTCATATAGAACCTGTTTAGCCCTAGGCAGTCAGGTGTGGGGGTGGGAAGCTCAGCTGATATTAATCCTCCCTTAGCAGAGACACAAACATGAGTGAGACCTGGATACAGGGGTAGCTCACAAGGGACTCTTCGACCCAAAGAGATCTCTGGTTGTCATAGCAGGATGTTAGATTTTAGTGGGATGCCTACGCCATGCCTAACATTTTTTCTTCCGTCCAACTCCTACAGAGTACTCATCGACCAAATCCAAATCCAATCTTCCCCCTCACCCCTTTTCCTACCTTATGCCAACTTAGATCCTCTTTTATGAAGCTTCGTTCATACTATGCTGTTTTTTCGTACTATCGTGAATCCAGGCTAGTATTTCCTTCGATAGTCAATTTGTTTAAATTCAGAACAAATGTTTTCCTATTCAGCATCTGTGAAGGATGTATCTATCCATTTTTTTTTCCATTAAAAAATCTATGTCCATAATTCTTTTTCTACTTTTGTCCAAATCTTGCAATATAAGGCTAACTTTCTTGATAACTAGAGCTCTTAGGAGCTTTTTTTAATATAATGTATGGGTGGGGAATGAAACAACCAGGTGATATGTGGAAGATGATTTGAGTCTTAGTGGATAACTCACTCTGTTCTATTCCCATCTTACATTTTATGGAAAATAGGCAGAAAAAAAATGATCTTCCTTATTCTGATCTCTGGAAAGGTTTTTCCAGATTTTTTTATGCCATTCCCTCATAATCTGCAATGATTCTTTTTTTAAAATATATTTCTCATAACATAACTTAGGGTTCTCCTTGTCAAAGGTCAAAATTTGGACGTTATGAATTCTAGTGTAAAAGAAAAAATATCAACGAATGCCTAAGTGTCTTGGAAACAATGATTGCAAACATGAAGACGTTGAAAGTAATCTCAGCAAGAGCACAAGTGGAACTAAACAAATTAATTGATGAAAGCTTAGTACAAAAGATATAATTTTGAAATTATATGTATGCTTAAGAGTATTTCAACATGTGGGAAGAGTATTTTAATGGTACTTCTTTTTATAATTGGATACATTTACATCCAGTTCTGCACTGGAATGAAATGAGAAGCCCTGTAATTTTATAGCATCTAAAGTTCACAAAAAATTCCAAAGTACCATAAATAGAAACCTATTATTTTTGTCTCACAAAGATGTTTATAGAAGAAAGGTACTCTGAAGTGAGGCAAAACAAAAAAAGAAGAAAAAAGAAGAAAAATCGCTGCCTGTGAAAATATTTTAGCTGAAATAATCCTACATTTTAATACCAAAAAAACAAACAAAAAAAAAACAACAAAAAAACCAAACCTGAGTTGAAAACATTTTCCATTTAGCAAAATTTGCCCCTGCAGAGAGAACAATTTCTTAATTAGAAAGAGGATTTATTAGAAGTATGACTGAGCCTGGGTGGCTCAGTCAGTTAAGCGTCTGACTTCGGCTCAGGTCATGACCTCACGGTTTGTGGGTTCGAGCCCTGCATCAGACCCAGTGCTGAGCGCTCAGAGCCTGGAGCCTGTTTTGGATTCTGTCTCCCTCTCTCTCTGCCCCTGCCCGGCTCACATGCTCTCTCTCTCTCTCTCTCTGTCTCTCTCAAAAATAAACAAACATTAAAAAAAAAAAAAAAAAAAAGAAATACGATTTATAGAGAAGAGTCCATTGAAACTGGCAACAATCTCAGTTTTTAACCATCAGCTGCCTCTTGAAAGAAAACTGATGACAATATTTTGTAAAATAATGATTGCCATCTGCTGAGGAACCTGCTCTCCTGAGTATGGGTTCGGGGTGGCAGCTATGTGGAGTCACCAGGTTGGGCGACTCCTCTGTGTTTTTCGGTACCTCCTGTGAAACACAGGTGGTGAATCTCTCGCTAAAAGCTAGGGACCCCCCACCTGTGTCCCCGGGGGGAGAGATGCCCGAGTCTCTTTTTTAGAGCCCCCATTTCCATTCTACTAAGCAGAGTCCGCTTAGTAAAAGCCTCAAGTAATCGATCCTGCCGAAGTCACTTCACACAGCCGTCTTCTCAGTATTCTGAGCCCCACACGGTGACAAATGGTTCTACCACAATATTAAATAGAACTTTTTCTCCCGTCACTGTATGAGCCCTTCTTATCTTATCTGTAACCACTTGGTCTCATTCCTTTCTTTGCCATCAACTCAGACTTTCTACAGAGATGAACTTACACTGTATATGCACAGGAGTGTATGTATTTAACTTTTTACTTTGTAATTTCACTTTGCAAAAATAGATACTTAAAAGGTTACAGAACTTCTTAACTGGACGTGGAGGCATTGGAAGTACTGTGTAGAAAAGGGAGTAAAGCAGGGGGGTGAGGGTAAAGTTCCCAAGAGCATGAGGGTATTGGGACTGGAAAGGGAAGAGGGGGGGAAAAAAGGCTTGTTGATTGCTCTTTATTGATGAAAGAGGAGTTTCTACATGGATTGCAGCTGGGTCTAAGAATTTTTCTGACTCACAGGCAGATGAAAGAGGTTGTGAGGTCTCAGGAAATATCGATGTGGAAGTGGTATGCAAGGCTGATGTAGCTCAGGAGACCTGATTAAAATTCTATCCATTCATTTGAAGGAGATGTGATGAAAGCAATGATTGCCAGAAGCCTGGCCTATCAGTCCCATTTGTCAGACCATCCTTGCCTCCAAATCTCTTGGAGGAATATTCCTACCCATCTTCAGTATTCTGAGCCCCACACGGTGACAAATGGTTCTACCAGAGTATTAAATAGAACTTTTTCTCCTTCACTGTATCAACCCTTAACTTGTCTGTAACCACTTGGTCTCATTCCTTTGTTTACCATCAACTGAGACTTTCTACAGATATGAACTTACACTGTATATGTATAGGGGCATATGTATTTAACTTTTTTCTTTATAATTTCAACTTGAAAAAATAGATACTTGAAAGGTTACAGAACTTCTTAACGGGACGTGGAGTCATTGGAAGTACTGTGTAGAAAAGGGAGTGAAGCAGGGAGGTGAGAGTACAGTTCCAGAGAACATGAGGGTATTCTGTGTTCTGGACAAAGGGAACAGGAAAGAGGTCCTTGGAAGGGATAAGTGGAAAGAACAGAATGTACGCATGCCAAAATAAGATGGGAATGGCATTTGAACCCCAAGTTAGGATAGCTGGATAGTGACAGGGAAGAAATGTCATTCTACTCAGAGAGTAAGATGGGCTGAGAGTGGGGACATCTGTGGGCATCAAAATAATGTCCATAGCAGTAGGAGAGTGAACAATGAGAGGGGCATATATGGAAATTCTTCGGTATTTTGGTCCCAGATAACTTAAAGTTGGCTTTAACTGAGTAGTCATATCACTAATGGGGGGATAACAATAAAAAATGAATAGATACAGACAAGCCAATTTCTCATACTTTGTAGTATCTTTGCCTAATCTGGTAGTAATGGAACATCACTGTCATTAGAAATTTGTTTATACTGGGGACGAGCCGAGATGGCGGAACAGCATGGAAGCTTTTTGTGTCTCGCGTCCATGAAATACAGCCAGACCAACACTAAACCATCCTACACTCCTAGAAAGACGATTGGAAGATCACACAACAATCTGCACAACCTGAACCACAGAATTCAGCAGGTATGCGACATGAAGAGCTGAGCTTGGGGAGCAAGAAGCCCCGAAAGGTAGGTAACCCCTTTTGTGGGCAGGGAGAGGACGAAGACTGGGGAGGGGGAAGCATACGAGAAAAGCACCCCTCCTCAAAAGAAGCTGGAGAGAAAGTGGAAAATTGGAAACAGCTGCAGGGACTAAACTAAAAAGGGAGAAAGGAGAGGGTTTAAATTCCATTAAGACTGTAAACAAGGGGAGGGCAAAGGCTGCAACTCCACAGCTCCATACCTGGCGGTGCTCTGGTGGGAAGGGCGAATCCCCAGGAACAGACTGGGGTCCGGGAGGTTCTCGGGCCACACGGGGAAAAGCGGTTCCACTGCTGGAAGGACACCTGGTAAAGACTGTTGAAGCCACCGGGTCCCAGCAGACCCCAGAAGGCGGCCACATTCGCTGGTGCTGGAACAAGGTCTTTAAGGGTGAATCCTGGTGCCAGGTGTGTGTTGTGATTTTCCATCATCCCTGAAACGCTGCAGCTACACTATCTTGCGAACTTTTTCTGGGATGGGCTGGCACCTGGCCAGTCTCGGGGCACCGGCAGCAGCAGAGTCCAGCAAGTGTTCCTGGGTGCAGCTGATATTGGGCCATTGCTCATTCGGCCATTGCTCAGTGAGACCCTCCCGCAGAGGGGCAGCACGGGTCAAAGCCGCAGTCCTTTGGAAGTAAGGGGCCGGGGAAAACAGCCGCATCTGAGGCAAAACTCGGGAGAGAGATACTGCCTGGGGCCTGGTCACAGAGAGTGGAAAAGCAGGGAGTGGACGAGAGCTGAAGATGGAGGACCGGTATGCAACTGCTGATCCAGGAGAACAGACTGGGTGGCTGGGTGGTGCCATTTTTTTCACCGCTCCTGCACATGCGCACTGACCAGCACCACCACAATCCACCCCAGTAGGCTAGCAGCGCCATCTAGTGGAGAGCGGAGATGTTACACTGAGCCCCACCCACCTGGGCCAACTTCGCTCTTCAAGAACACAAGTCTCACCACCGGCTTAGTTTATGAACTAGAAAGTGCTACATAGTCTGACTTGTAGGGGAAAAGGAAGCAATTTCAGTCCTACTTCAATCTGTTAGCAGGTTCATCTATTCAATTTTATTTCTTTTTTTTCTTTTTCTCTTTTACACTTTTTGTTGAATACAGAAAGAGAAAAAACTCATTTTTATTTTCAATTTTTATTAAAAATATGTCTTAAATTTTATTACTATATTTTTTACTTTTGTGTAAATTTTTTCAAATTCTACTTTACTTCCATCATTTTATTTTCGTCTACTTCAGTGTACTCAGTTTCAAATTTTCAAACAATTTCCTTTTTTTCTTTTTCTTTTTTCTCTTCTTTTTTTCTTTTTCTTGAATGCAGAAAGAGAAAAACTTCATTTTACTTTCACTTTCTCTTCAAAATATTTTTATTTAATTTTTATTACTATATTTTTTGCTTTTATGTAAGTTTTTTCAAGTTCTATCATACTCCCATAATTTTATTTCAGTCTACTACAGTGTAGTCACTTTTTCAAATTTTCAAACAATTTCTTTTTTTGTCTTTTCTTTATTTTTTATCTTTTTTCTCTTTTTTGTTTCTTTTTTCTTAAATACAGAAAACTAAAAATTCATATTTCTTTTTAATTTTTATTAAAAATATTTTTCTATAATCTTTTTCTACTATATTCTCTACTTTTGTGCATTTTAGTCTACTTTAGTGTATTCATTTTTTCAAACTCTCAAACAATTTTTTTTCCTCTCCCCCCCTTTCTTTTTGTTTGTTTGTTTTTCTAATCCGTCAAGCCACTTTCTATACCCAGAACAAAACACACCTAGGATCTAGCATCATCTATTCTATTTTTGTGTGTGTTTTTAATTTTTAGTTAATATTTTTTAATTTTATTTTTTTTATTTCAATTTTTCTACCTCATTAATTCCTTTTCTCCCTTCAAAATGACAAAATGAAGGAATTCACCCCAAAAGAAAGAGCACGAATAAACGACAGCCAGGGATTTAACCAACACGGACACAAGCAAGATGTCTGAACCAGAATGTAGAATCACGATAATAAGAATACTAGCTGGAGTCGAAAATAAATTAGGATCCCTTTCTGCAGAGATAAAAGAAGTAAAAAAAAATAGCCAGAATGAAATTAAAAATGCTATAACTGAGCTGCAATCATGGATGGATGCAGCAGCAGCAAGGATGGACAAGGCAGAACAGAGAATCAGTGACATAGAGGACAAACCTATAGAGAATAACAAAGCAGAAAAAAAAGAGGGATATTAAAGCAAAGAGCATGATTTAAGAATTAAAGAAATCAGTGACTCTAAAAAGGAACATCAGAATTACAGGGGTCCCAAAGGAGGAAGAGAGAGAAATAGGGGTAGAAGTGTTAAGTGAGAAAATCATAGTGGAGAACTTTCCTAACCTGGGGAAAGACACAGACATCAAAATCCAGGAAACACAGATGACTTCCATTAGATTCAAAAAAACCGACCATCAATAAGGCATATCATAGTCAAATTCACAAAATAGGCAAGGAAAGAGTCATGAAAGCAGCAAGGGAAAAAAAGTCCCTAACCTACAAGGGAAGACAGATCAGGTTTGCAGCACACCTATGCACAGATACTTGGTAGACCAGAAAGGAGTGGTGGGATATATTCAGTGTGCTGAATCAGAAAAATATGCAGCCAAGAATTCTTTGTCCAGCAAGGCTGTCATTCAAAATAGAAGGAGAGATAAAATGTTTCCCAGAAAAACAAAAATTAAAGGACTTCATGACCACTAAACCAGCCCTGCAAGAACTTTTAAGGGGGACTCTCTGAGAGGAGCAAAGATGAAAAAAGATGAAACACACACACACACACACACACACACACATAATATATATAATTATATATATGTATATATGTATAATGTATGTATATACGTGTGTATACACACACACACACATACATACCAAAAGTAACAAAAGATTAGTAAGGACCAGAGAACACCACCACAAACTCCAACTCTACAAGCACCATAATGGCAATAAATTCACATCTTTCAGTACTCACTCTAAACGTCAATGGACTCAATGCTCCAATCAAAAGACATAGGGTAACAGAACGGTAAGAAAACAAGACCCATCTATATGGTGTTTACAAGAGACCCACTTTAGACCTAAATACACCTATAGATTGAAAATAAGGGGATGGAGAACCATCTATCATGCTAATGGTCAACAAAAGAAAGCCAGAATAGCCATACTTCTATCAGACAATCTAGACTTTAAAATAAAGGCTGTATCAAGAGATGCAGAAGGGCATTATATCATAATCAAGAGTTCTATAGACCAAGAAGACCTAACAATTGTAAACATTTATGTGCCCAATGTGGAAGAACCCAATTATATACATCAATTAATCACAAACATAAAAAAACTCATCGATAGTAATACCATAGTAGTAGGAGACTTCAGCACACCACTCACAACAATGGACAGAACACCTAATCAAAAAACCAACAAGGAAACAATGGCTTTGAATGACACATTGGACCAGATGGACTTACCAGATATATTCAGAACATTTCATCCCAAAGCAGCAGGATGTACATTCTTCTCCAGTGCACATGGAACCTTCTCCAGAATAGACCATGTCCTGGGACACAAATCAGCCCCAAGTAAGTACAAAAAGATGAAGATCATACCGTGCATATATTCAGACCACAATGCTATGAAGCTCAAAATCAACCACAAGAAAAAATTTGGAAAGGTAACAAATACTTGGAGACTGAAGAACATCCTACTAAAGAATGAATGGGCTAACCAAGCAGTTAAAGAAAAAATTAAAAAGTATACGGAAGTCAATGAAAATGATAGCACCACAACCCAAAACCTCTGGGACGCAGCAAAGGTAGTCGTAAGAGTGAAGTATATAGCAATCCGGGCCTTCCTAAAGAAGGAATCAACATCTCAGATACACAACATAACCTTATGCCTTAAGGAGCTGGAAAAAAGAACAGCAAATAAAACCCAAAACCAGCAGAAGACAGGAAATAATAAAGATTAGAGCAGAAATTAATGTTATCAAAACCAAACAAACAGCGGAACAGATCAATGAAACCAGAAGCTGGTTCTTTGAAAGAATTAACAAAATTGATAAACCACTAGCCAGTTTGATCAAGAAGAAAAAGGAAAGGACCCAAATAAGTAAAATCAGGAATGAAAGAGGAGAAATCACAACCAACACAACAGAAATACAAACAATAATAAGAGAATATTATGAGCAATTATATGCCAGTAAAATGGGCAATCTGGAGGAAATGGACAAATTCCTAGAAACATATTCACTACCAAATCTGAAACAGGAAGAAATAGAAAATTTGAACAGACCCATAACCAGTAAGGAAATCAAATTAGTAATCAAAAATCTGCCAAAAAACAAGAGTCCAGGGCCAGATGGCTTTCCAGAGGAATTCTACCAAGCATTGAAGAAAGAGTTAACACCTATTCTCATGAAACTGTTCCAAAAAATAGAAATGGAAGGAAAACTTCCAAACTCTATGAAGCCAGCATTACCCGGATTCCAAAACCAGACAGAGACCTTACTAAAGAGGAGAACTATAGACCAATTTCCCTGATGAACATGGATGCAAAAATCCTCAACAAGATATTAGCCAACCGGATCCAACAATACATTAAAAAAATTATTCACCACGACCAAATGGGATTTATACCTGGGATGCAGGGCTGGTTCAATATCCGCAAAACAATTAACATGATTCATCACTTCAGTAAAAGAAAGGACAAGAACCCTATGATCCTCTCAATAGATGAAGAGGAAGCATTGACAAAATACAACATACTTTCTTGATAAAAAAAACCTCAAGAAAGTAGGGATAGAAGGATCATACCTCAAGATGATAAAAGCCATATATGAGTGACCCAACACTAATATCATCCTCAATGGGGAAAAACTGAGAGCTTTCCCCCTAAGGTCAGGAACAAGACAGGGATGTCCACTCTTGCCACTCTTATTCAACATAGTATTGGAAGTCTTAGCCTCTGCAATCAGACAGCACAAAGAAATAAAAGGCATCCAAATCGGCCAGGAGGAGGTCAAACTTCTATCTTCGCAGATGACATGATACTCTATGGAAAACCCAAAAGATTCCATGAAAACGCTGCTAGAACTGATTCATGAATTCAGCAAAGTTGCAGGATAGAAAATCAATGCACAGAAATCAGTTGCATTCCTATACACCAACAATGGAGCAACAGAAAGAGAAATCAAGGAATCGATTCCATTTACAGTTGCACCAAAAACCATAAAATACCTAGAAATAAACCTAACCAAAGAGGTGAAAAATCTATATGCTTAAAACTATAGAAAGCTTATGAAAGAAATTGAAGAAGTCACAAAGAAATGGAAAAAGATTCCATGTTCCTGTGTAGGAAGAACAAATATCGTTAAAATGTCGATACTACCCTAAGCAATCTACATATTCAGTGTGATCCCTGTCAAAGTAACACCAGCATTCTTCACAGAGCTAGAACAAATGATCCTAATATTTGTATGGAACCAGAAAAGACCCCGAATAGACAAAGCAATCTTAAAAAAGAAAACCAAAGCAGGAGGCATCACAATCCCAGACTTCAAGCTATACCACAAAGCTGAAATCATCAAGACAGTATGGTACTGGCACAAGAACAGACCCTCAGATCAATGGAATAGAATAGGGAACCCAGAAATGGACCCACAAATGTATGGCCAACTCATCTTTGACAAAGCAGGAAAGAATATCCAATGAAATAAAGACAGTCTGTTCAGCAAGTGGTGCTGGGAAAACTGGACAGCGACATGCAGAAGAATGAACCTGGACCACTTTCTTACACCATACATAAAAATAAACTCAAAATGTATGAAAGACCTCAATGTAAGACAGGAAGCCATCAAAATCCTTGAGGAGAAAGCAGGCAAAAACCTGTTTGATCTTTCCCGCAGGAATTTCTTACTCAACATCTCTCCAGAGGCCAAAGAAACAAAAGCAAAAATGAACTACTGGGACATCATGAAAATAAAGAGCAGAGGAAAGCAAAGCAAAGCACAGCGAAGGAAACAATCAGCAAAACTAAAAGGCAACTGACAGAATGGGAGGAGATATTTGCAAATGACATATCAGATAAAGGGTTAGTATCCAAAATCTACAAAGAACTTATCAAACTCAACACCCAAAAAACAAATCATCCAGTGAAGAAATGGGCAAAAGACATGAATAGACACGTCTCCAAAGACATCCAGATGGCCAACTGACACATGAAAAAGTGCTCCACATCACTCATCATCAGGGAAATACAAATCAAAACCACCATGAGATACCACCTTACACCTGTCAGAATGGCTAACATGAACAACTCAGGCAACAACACATGTTGGTGAGGATGTGGATAAAGGATCTCTTTTGCATTGCTGGTGGCAATGAAAGCTGGTGCAACCACTCTGAAAAACAGTATGGAGGTTTCTCAAAAAACTAAAAATAGAACTACCCTACGACTCAGCAATTACACTACTAGGTATTTCTCCAAGGGATACAGGTATGCTGTTTCAAAGGGACACATGCACCCCAATGTTTATAGCAGCACTATCAACAATAGCCAAAGTATAGAAAGAGCCCAAACATCCATCGATGGATGAATGGATAAAGAAGAAGTAGTATATATATATATATATATATATATATACAATGGAGTATTACTTGGCAATCAAAAAGAATGAAATCTTGCCATTTGCAGTTATGTGGATGGAACTGGGAAGTATTATGCTAAGTGAAATTAGTCAGTCTGATAAAGACAAAAATCATGACTTCACTCATATGAGGACTTTAAGAGACAAAACAGATGAACATAAGGAAAGGGGAACAAAAATAATATAAAAACAGGGAGGGGGACAAAACAAAAGACTCATAAATATGGAGAACGAACTGAGGGTTGCTGGAGGGGTTGTGGGAGGGGGTATGGGCTAAATGGGTAAGGGGCATTAAGGAATCTACTGAAATCTTTGCTTCACTATATACTAATTTGGATGTAAATTTTAAAAAATAAAAAATAAAGTTAAATTACAATGTTAAAAAAATTTGTTTATACCATAAATGAGTTCTCTCTCTCTAAAATAAAAATATACATTAAAATTTTTTTAAAAAAGAGAAGAGGTGTAGAAATATAAGGTAGCTCAAAGTGCTTGATCAGAGACATAGGAATGATGATATCTACTATAGTTTAGCTCAGTAAAAGCTTTGTACAAATTGCACTTTAACTTTGTAGATGTAAAAAAATTGTACTTTTTGAAATAACAGTGTTAAATGGTTGCAAACTTTATAAAAAGTAGTGTGGTATAATAACTCAGAGTTCTTTTACGTAGATTCAAGTTTTAGTTTGTCTACATTCTGTATGACCTTAACCCTCCGTTTACTTATTTTTCTTTCTAAATTAAGGATAACACAAGCTCTTACCAAATTGCAGGATTGAAAATCTCAGTTCAAATGTTTCAAAATATCCATTACTGGTATTTTACGTTAGTACAAATTTAAAAAAATTCCAATTTTTTAAGTAATTGTGATCTCTTGCAAATAAGGAAAACAGATAAGAAAAAAAATCTAATTTGTGAAATCAACAATAACAAAAACCCCTAAGACAAATAATCTTCCCCAAATATTGTATTGGGTTGTTTCTTTTCCCTTCATTCCATTGCTTTCTTCTTTTTTCAATCAATTGATAGCCTTCTCAAATTGTAACATAGTTGATGTCCAAAGAACTGGTTCTCTTTTAAAAGTCATTTATTCATTCATTTATGTATTTGGCACCCATGTTTCCTGTTTACTCATTCACTGTTATCTGGATTTTGATATTAGCATCCCAGTAATATATAATATGTTTTTAGAATGTAGAATCCAACAAGTACAGGATCTTTTTTTTCTTTAACTTCTTTTAATGTTTATTTATATTTGAGGGGAAGAGAGACACTGTGTGAGCAGGGGAAGGGCAGAGAGAAAGAGAGGGAGACAATCTGAAGCAGGATCTAGGCTCTGAGCAGTCAGCACAGAGCCCGACATGGGGCTCGAACTCACAAGCTGTGAGTTTATGACCTGAGCCGAAGTTGGATGCTCAACAGACTCAGCCATCCAGGCGCCCCTAGGATCTTCTTTTTTTTTTTTTTTTTCCTCCTAGTAGCTTCGCATGGAGATAATCTTGCATTTTACAGTTTGCACCCCAAACCCAGTAACAAATATTGACATAAAGGATATTGGACACAGGAAGGAGACAATGGGCTCTTGGAGGCAGACTGGAGGGACGCAGCTACGAGTCATGCAAGGCTCACAGCTCCCTGAAGCCTGAAGAATATCACACTAGCACAGACCCAGTGCCTCCCACGACAGTTATTATGTGCCCGTAGTATAGTCAGACGTGTCACATGGGTCTCACTGTGCTCAAACCGAGGTGTTGGCAGAGATGCTTTGGAGGCTTTGTAGGAGAACCCATCTCCTCGCCCTTCCCAGCCTCCAGAGGCTGGCGGCATTATTTGCTGCAGGGCTCCCGGCCCCCCCCCCGGCCCCCCCCCCCCCCCCCCCCCCACTGCAAAGCCAGCAATGGCAGACTGAGTTCCCACACTTTAGGGTCAGCTAAATAGCAATCTGAATTCCACCTGCAACCTCAGTTCCCCTTTGCTGTGTAATGTAACACATTCACAGCTTTGGGGGATGAAGACATGGGCATCTTTACCTCTGGCTAAACATTCTAAAACAACTCCCAATTCTTTTTACCTTCTCAGTCACCAGAGTGGGCACGAACACTTCTTTTTTCTACTCCCCAGTTTAAAGCTATTCTTCTGCTTTATAATCATCTTTGGTGCCCTCAACCCCTGCACACACACTGCATTTAAGTCAGTTCTGTGTACTTCTCTACTACCTGGAAAATTTCCCCTTCTAACTCTTAAATATTAAACTCTTTCAGAAAGTCGTTTTAGTGTGATTCCATTTGCTTATTTTCATTTCAATAACTCCAATAATTATTTTCTCTCTTCCTTCTAATTTTCCATGACACTTCACTCTTTCGTAACGATAAGATATATTAGTTTTGTAGTCCTCACATCTGGGTTCACATATACTTATTTCAATTCACCTTGACTTACCTATTAGTTTTTCGTCTTCTATAATAAATAAGCAATGCTAGGGGCATCTGGGTGGCTCAGTGGGTTAAGCGTCCAACTCTGGATTTCAGCTCAGGTCATGGTCGCATCATTTGTGAGCTTGAGCCCCACACTGGGCTCTGTGCTGACAACGTGGAGCCTGTTTGGGATTCTTTCTCCCGCTCTCTCTGTTCCTCCTCTGCCTGGCACCCACACACATGTGTTCTTTCTTTCTTAAAAAAAAAAAAGAAAGAATAATAATAAGCAATTATTACACCTTACTTGGAAGTACACCTTATTTGGAAAAGAATAGAAGACTCTATTAAGAAAGATTTACCTTAAAAAAGAAACTTTAACATGTTAATAGTTGGTATTCAGTGTAAATCAATTTACAAATAGTTTGTTTCATTTTCAGAGGAAATAGACTTGAGTATAGTAACAAAACAAGAAAAGTTTTAGAAAAACCCAAAAAATTAAAATATCTTCATATAACAAAGAAAAATTTATTGTATACTTAAAATTTACCAGGAGAAGTTTGTCACTCTGTTTGTTTTTTTTTTTTTTTCAACGTTTATTTTTATTTTTGGGACAGAGAGAGACAGAGCATGAACAGGGAAGGGGCAGAGAGAGAGGGAGACACAGAATCGGAAACAGGCTCCAGGCTCTGAGCCATCAGCCCAGAGCCCGACGCGGGGCTCGAACTCACGGACTGCGAGATCGTGACCTGGCTGAAGTCGGAGGCTTAACCGACTGCGCCACCCAGGCACCCCTGTCACTCTGGTATAGAGAATTTGTATCCATTTTTACGTACGTATTCTTAAACTACAATATTAAGTGATGAAATCTATTCGTATTTGGAGTGATGATGTCCTTAAATGAGTATCTTGACTCTGTTGTACTGTGCCTCAGATTATAAAGAAGGAATGATGAAAATTGGTACATAGTTTCATATAAGCTATGTTTGAAAAATTCATCTTTATTAACGTATTTAGCCATGTATATTTCACAGAGCAGACTCAAAAAGGATTAATTAACTTTGGGATGCCTGGGTGGCTCAGTCAGTTGGGCCTCCGACTTTGGCTCCGGTCATGATCTCGCCATTCGTGGGTTTGAGCCCCATGTCAGGCTCTGTGCTGACAGCTCGGAGCCTGGAGCCTGCTTGGGATTCTGTTATCTCCCCCTCTCTCTGCCCCTCCAATTCTCATGCTCTGTCTCTCAATAATTAATAAACGTTAAACATTATAAAAATTTATTAATTTAATTTTATTTAAGTGTTTATTTCAGGGAGAGAGGGAGAGAGGGAGAGAAGGTAGGGGAGGGTCAGAGAGAGAAGGAGACAAAGAATCCCAAGCAGGCTCCACGCTGCCTGCACAGAGCCTGATGCAGGGCTTGATCCCACCGACCGTGAGAGCAGGACCTGAGCTGAAATCAAGAGTCAGCCGATTAACTGACTGAGCCACCCAGGTGTCCCTCTTTTAATCTTAAACATTTCTTGTTTCTGGTAAAATAGAATTGCTTGCTCCTTTAATAAAGACAATGGCAGTATGACTGTACAGTGTTTTTCAACTACATTTACTGAAATTCCAGTATTTAAAAAAAATTTTTTTTTCAACGTTTATTTATTTTTGGGACAGAGAGAGACAGAGCATGAATGGGGGAGGGGCAGAGAGAGAGGGAGACACAGAATTGGAAACAGGCTCCAGGCTCTGAGCCATCAGCCCAGAGCCTGACGCGGGGCTCGAACTCACAGACCGCGAGATCGTGACCTGGCTGCGCCACCCAGGCGCCCCGAAATTCCAGTATTTTAAAGGGAACCAAAATACTACCCCAAATATGTCACTTTGGCCTGAGTACTATTTTAGACTGAAGACAATTCAGAAGAAGCAGAAACAAGAACTCTGTGCCATCTCCACATTTGCCTAAAAGAAGGGCATGAGTTGGCAAAGGTGCCCCCTCCCCCAAGGAGAGAACAGAAGTTAATCACCAAAGACAACTCTAGACCCTGCTCCACCCACAGATGCACCAGAGGAATCTACATGATCAATTTGACTAGCTCTTACCTTCCATTAATTTGCCCATATATTTACTTTGTTACAATTTGTCACCGTTCGGAACTCAAAGTCCTTTTTGTTTGTCTTATCACTTCCTACAATTTTTTTTTTTTAAAGATGCTAGATAAGGTCAGATTCTAACCACCCCTTTGAGGTAGTCATCACCAGGCACTCCCATGTGTACCTGCAGTGCAGGCGTTAAGAAACTCGTGTTTGTTTTTCTCTTGTTAACTTGTCTTTGTCTCTAATTTGCAGCGCCACAGCCAGTGACCCTAAGATAGGTAGAGGAAAAAAGTTTGTTTTCCTCCCTTCAATTCCAAGCCATAAAATCCAGGCCTGGATCTTCTGAACAAAATTAATTTTGCAGAGGACTAGCATGCTAATGAACTTTATTACCAGATACATCAAATAAAGCATGGCTAGACAATTCAGAGAAGGTTGTGAGTAAAGCAATTAGACTAAAATATAACATCTTGGAGAAATGAAACTTATTTAGTTTGTTCCTTCACTGAAAGAAATACAATGTAGGAAAACCAGAAAAATATGACGGGGAAATTGAAAATGAAATTAAGGGTGAGAAAGAGAAAGAGCATAAATGTTTAATGCAGATTGAAAAGCCAGTGTGGAATATCTACGAAGTAGGGCTGCCAGATAAAATACAGAAAGCTCAGTTAAACTTGAACTTGATGTAATCCACAAATTTTGATTTAAAATTTTTTTTAATGTTTATTTGTTTTTGACAAAGAGACAGAACACAAGTGGGGGAGGGACAGAGAGAGAGAAGGAGACAGAATGTGAAGCAGGCTCCAGGCTCCCAGCTGTCAGCACAGAGCCTGGTGAGGGCCTCGAACTCACAAACTGTGAGATCATGATCTGAGCTGAAGTCAGAAGCTTAACCAACTGAGCCACCCAGGCGCCCCTACAAATTTCGATTTTAATTTAAGTGTGTCCTAAATATTCCACGGAGCATACTTCTGCTTGAAAAATATATTTGTTATTTGAAATTCAAACTTAACTGGCCATTCTGTATTACCGTTTGTTAAACCCAGTAGCTCTAGTAAGAGCCTATCAGCAACCGTATTTCACTGATTAGTACTCTTAAATTCTTATTTCCCACCTTTATATTTGAGTACCCTGCTGTGGTTTAACCTTCATTTGTGATAATTTATTTCTGACTTCGCTTGGTATACAGAACTTTCCAGACATTGTTGCCACAGGATTAACATTTTTGTAAGCATTTAGTTAAATACTTTAGCTTGGCTGCTTCAAGAAGAGAGCACATAGTTTTACAATGTGTTATGCACAGATAATGTGTTTTTAATTGTGAATGTATTTATTGAAGGCGAAGGAAGTATTAAATGTGTTCTCATGGGTCAGTAATTGCAAATTGAGGAAGGCTTTTCCTAATCCTCACTTCTCATATGATTTTATTTCTCCTGCTTTTCTCTGGTCTCTTCCTGATTCCTGGATCTATCCCTCTCTGGCTCTCCTTTGCCTCCTATCCCCCTACAGCTAAGTCAACAATTGCAAATTCTTAAGTAAATTTACTCCACTGTAACCATCCTGTTGACCTTTTTTTTGGCTGTGTGTCATTTATGTAAAGTGGCCTGTAGTCAAAGCCATTATGGTCTCTAAAAATGCAAAACAGTCCACTACCAACACTTGTGCTTCCACTTCCTCTCAGTAAAGGGGCAATTACACCGCCTGTTGGTTTAAAGTGTGGCGCCTGTTGGTTTAAAGTGTGGCGATATACACAGAGAAAAGCATACATGATAAACCTCTTCACGGTAGGTTTGCTTTTGAACTGTGCCCAGACCATCTTACAACAGAGTCCAGTGGGAATAAAAGAGCTCTTTCCTAAAAGTTGTCTCTATTATTAAAAGAAAACTGCAGGCCCAAGATGGAGTCACTTATGTTCACGCCCTACTGCAGTAAACCAAGGCTTAATACCTAAACTACAGCTTCAACCAAGCCCCCCTTCCTGAGAAATACAACCTTGGAATGGACAAATTGGAATTTCCTGGTCAACACCAGGAGATAATCCATCTGCTTCTGTTTCCCTTTGGAGGGCGACCTTGCCTAAAACAATACGTTCTTTGCTAGTAATTTCCTTCCCCCCCACCCCCCACCCCCAGCTCCCTTTCTGGCTTTAAAAAGGTTTCCTGGATACCTGGGTGGCCCAGTGGGTTGAGCATCCAACCCTACATTTTGTTTGAGGTTATGATTTCATGGTCAGTGGGTGAGACGGAGCCCTATGTCAGGCTCTGCGCTGACAGCACGGAGCCTGCTTGGGATCCTCTCTCCCTGTCTCTCTACCCCTCCACAGTTCACTCTCACTTGGTATAAACTTAAAAAAAATTAAATGGTTATAATTTTCTACAGCCCAGTGGAACTTTCCTTACTGGCTAGATGGGGTGCTGCCTGATACATGAATCATTTGACAAAGCCAATTAGCTCTTCAAATGTATTTGGTTAAATTTTGTTTTTTTTTAACACACTCCCTGTCTCTTCGTCCACAGTTTTCAGCCTCTTCTCATGCTCCCTTCCTACAAGTGCACGGCCACCTTGTTAATCAGAATGAACTACATCCTAACACAGCATTTGACACTATCATCCCCTCTTTCTGCATTCACCTCCAAGTATCATACCCCAACACCTTTCCTTTAAAATTATTTATGAAATAATTAAAATTGTAGAAAATGTTTAAATAATACTCTGAGGAACACCTAGGAGGCTACCACCTATCTTGGGAGTTAAAACATGACAAATACAGTTCAAACTTGCTATCCGTTTCCTGACTGCAATCCTATGTCTTTCACTTGTCATCCCCCAAATCCTAAATTTGGTGTGCAGTATCTGTATTTTCTCAACTTTGATCAGATATTTTTAATTTTTTAAAACGTTTGTTTATTTGTGAGAGACAGAGACACAGAGTGTGAACAGCGGAGGGCAGAGAGAGAGGGAGATGCAGAATCCGAAGCAGGCTCCAGGCTCAGAGCTATCAGCAGAGAGCCCGATGAGGGGCTTTAACCCACAAACCGTGAGATCATGACCTGAACCGAAGTCAGATGCTCAACCGACTGAGCCACCCAGGTGCCCTCAACCTTGATCATATTTGTATGCTTCCTTAAATTTTACTATTGATTTACACTTTATATACATGGAGCTAAACTGTATTTCTCTATAGCAACTTTTGTTTTATTGCTATTATTTTTAAGTCAATATTATGTAAAATTTGTTCATATTGATATCTACAACTCTAGACAATTTTTTACAGCATATTCCTTGTTTAAATATACTACTGTTGACTGCTCCAAAGACTACCCCAAAAACTTGTTGATCAAGCAAAATTTATTGGATTTACTTCAGTAAAGGACAAGATTGATGTCGTTTTAAAAATATTTCAGAAGGGAAAGCAAAGAAAGATTATAGTTGTAGAAACAGGGCTGGATGATTCTAGGTGGGCCTTGCAACGCAGAAAAGTTTGATGTTAGACAGGGTTTGTGGCATTATGTCTTCGGCCTTGGGGGCACAGAGCAAGGGTCCTGAAGTGAATCTTCATGAGTCTGGTGGTTTTGAAATGATAAAATCTTAAGTTCTAAAAGCAGATTATTTTAGATGAGTCACAGGCTTATTTCCAGGAGCAAGCATTATTTGGAGCAAGCTAACTTACTTTGTTTGTTCCCAATATCATTTACAGGGTTATTGTTAATGTAGCTCACTTTTATTTAACTGTAGGGCAGGAAAGTATTGCTTAACTCAGTGTGATGGGATTGAGTCTAAATTCTCACAAGTTTTTAAAAGTCACTTTATCTGTCCGTTGATTTTTTTTCCCCCCAATACTACAATGAACCATTCTGTGATACTCTTTTCTAAAAGATTAAAACCTGAGCCTGGAGCCTGTTTCAGATTCTGTGTCTCCCTCTCTCTCTGCCCCTCCCCCGTTCATGCTCTGTCTCTCTCTGTCTCAAAAATAAATAAACGTTAAAAAAAAATTAAAAAAAAAAAAGATTAAAACCTGAAAGTCTAATGGATGGTTATAAGGAATGTGCATTTTAAAATTTATTCAGTAATGAAAGTTTGCTCTAAAAATATTGTTATAACTCCAATTCCCACTGGAATTATGAGAATTGTCTTTTCTCCACCCTTACCAGTATTTGCAACTATTAGACTTTTTAAAATTTCCCCAACGTTCAGTGATATTTTATTGTGGGTTAATTTGTTTCCTTAGTTACCATTTGGTTTGCTCTCTGTTGTATCTTCAGTCTACTTTCTGAGTCCTTTGTTTTCTTCCATACTGACTTTACATGTGCTGTAGTTCTATGGAGACCAATGATTTATTGTCTTATATACACACACACACATATATATATACACACACATGTGTATATATATATATAATCCCATATTTTTTAATGCAGTAAAATGTATCCATCTCTTCATTATAATTTATATTTTTTGTCTCACTCAAGGAGTGTTTACCTACAAGGAAGTTATAAAGGTAATCTGTCTGCATTATTTTTTTTCTTTGCCTTTTTACAGGTTGGCTTTAACATTTCAAACTTTAATTGACCAGGATTCAATTTTTGTGTTTAGTATAAATCACCAACTGATTTCAATTTTTGTTCCCATATATAGATGACTAATTTTCTCAGCCTAATAATTAAGAACATCTTCTCCAACTTTCTATCATATATCAAGCTTCCATTTATGTGCTGGTCTACTCCAGGCTCTAAATTCGATTCCACTGTTCTATTTGTCTATTCCAGAACCATTACTAACCTTTCTTCATTAGTATAGTGCTATGATACTTTGATATTTGGAGAAACAAATGATTCCACCCATTCTTTGGTCTTTAAGGGTGTCTGTTCCTTTTATTTTTCTCTTCCATGCAATTTTGGAGTCAGCCTAAGTTCTACAAAAATAAAAACCAACAAGAAACAGCTTTTAAAATCCTGTTGCCATTTGAATTGGAATTATGTGACCCTAGATTAGTCTGGGAAGATTTGAGATTTATGTGTGAAATCCAATCTCTCTATTCATCAAGATGAAATCTCTTGCTACTTTTTTGTCGCTTTATGTTGTAGTGACCGTGAACATGCACTTCTCTACTCTCTTAGTGTCTACTAGAGGACGTGGTTGATCGAGGAAGGCCCCAGTTGCTACCCCTCTGGATCTAGCACCATGTTTGGGAAGGTGATGTTGCACTTGCCCCAGGTTGCTCCTAGCTGATGACTGAGCACTGCAGTGTCCTAATGCGGTCCTTAATTCAGGTCTCCTCTGATGGGTTTCTTTGGCTCAGGGACTCCCCAGTGGCCTGGAAGAAACTTTCTTAAAACTGCTTTGTGATCTGAGACTATTCCTACCCAACCCTTGTTCCCTCCGCTTTCCCTCCACAGGTATCAGCCCCTCAATACAGTCTACAGCTCTCCTACTTTCTTTCTCCCTTATGCCTTAGACATTTTCCTCATCTATTTCACTGCAATTGTATCTTGACATCTGCCTCTTAGAGCACCCAAAACAAAACAAAAACAACACCTTTCGAATTTTCTTCCAAAGTTATCAGATTTGTATGAGATTTTTGATAAATATTTAAGGTTAAGATTGCTATTGGAGGAGAGAGGTTGAACACAGGGACTAGGATATATTTTTGTGTACTTGCCTAATTCATGCCATTCCATACCCAAAAGGTGTGAAAAGAAGCAGAAAGAAAGAATTTCATAACCATGCTAGGCCAGAGTCCCTGAGGGTACACTAAAGTGGGAGCACACTGGCCATCTTCCACCATCCTCGTTTAGCTAAGATTTAAGTTGTGGGGAAATAAAGGGCCAAGAGCAGGATTCCTGAGTCCTGCCTCCAGAAGGAGACTAAGGAACAAGCAGACCAAGAATCACACACCAGCGGAACTCAGGAATGGCATACAAACCTGGTTCTGTAAACCTGGAATCGAACCTCTAGAGTTCGAGTACTGGTCTCCTGACCTTTCAACATTTCAGCCTCTGTTTGGGGATGCCATCATATGCAGACAGATCCTCTGGACTCTGTCTCTGAAATTCTGGAGACGGCACTACAGCAATATCTAGCTGTCTAGACAAGGAACTATGGCAGGAAATACAACCTAGGAGAAATCACCTAGCAACTGACCTCTAAATAAGGAAGACCCTTATCTAAGGACTTAGTAGAGAATTATTGGAGGAGTTTGCTCATCCATCTATAAAGGAAGTCAAGAATGAGTAACCTTCTCTTTTTGCTGACCCAACAGCCTTTAGTTTGAATACCAATCTAACCTTGAGACAGACTCTTCTGGAACAACCCCCAGGCAGAAGAATAGAAAATCTCTTAGAATACGGCTGCTGCCGTGGTTAGGTTAGGCTGGGACACAGCAACACTACCAGCAACTCAGCTCCTGTAGTGTACTGTGCTTACAATCTTCACGGCAGGGCTCAGCGGCTCATGGTTGCCAAGGCAGAATGCTAGGACTCCAATTGCTCACCACCCTCGGGTTCTGCCCTACCTCTGCAGGCTCCTGGGTGGCCCCGAGTCATTTGTTTCATTCCACTGTTAACAGCAGTTTCAGTCTTAGCAGCCCCTATTCTCTCACAACCCCCCACCCCCGCCCCCTTTCCCTGCTTCACCTTTGGTCTGGAAGCCTCAATTCTATTTCTGACCAAATATGCTGACCAACTAGTCTGCTCTCCCAAGCCCTGAACCACGCTATAGCACACAACACTTAGTGAAACATCCAATGAGGCCGAAGATAACCATGGTTCTTTATAATTATTATGACATCACTCTGAGAGATAAGACCAGTGAGTTTAAGGAAGGTTGAATCATTCGCCTAAGTCTACACAGGTTGCAATGTAATGCATGAAATGAAGAGTCGGGATTTGAACCCAAGCTTCCTGCACTTCAGATTCTGTGTTCCTTCCATTGCGCCTTTTAACTTAGCTTAACTTAACCTGAATGGTATGCCTTCAAATGGCCTATTTAAGGCCCATTTAAGGCTCATCCATCCAATGCATCATTTCAGGTATCTGCATACAAAGTGTGTTCCTGAACCTTGACAAGCTTGCTCAGCCAGGCCCACCCTGGATCCCAAGCTGCCATGGCTGGAATGGCGGTGTCACCTCTCACCTTCTCCTACTACTCTACCTTCCTGATAAATCCTGATAAATTGCAAATGCTGAGAAATCACCAGTTTTCTCTTTTACATTTCTATTTATTTCAAGTTTCATCTATCCATTTCCATTCTATGAAAGCTATTGATTCCAAGTTGCCACCATTATTATTTGAGAGCATACTCAGCTATAGAACAAGTTGCGTAACTAAGCTGTTATATTTATTTATTATAGTTGTCTACTATTTAAGTTGTAAATTGTTTTCCATAGGCTTTAATTTGTTAAAATGTGCGGTGAGGAGTCACAAAACGTTCAGAGAGCCCAGTTAATCTGCCCTGGCAGCAACACTCAGGGAAGGTTATGCCTCCTCAGCTAAGCAGACGCTTAAGTCATTTAAAGACTTATCTTAAAGTTCAAAAATGAAATTATTACTGCATAGAGACATTAATGCAGTGCTTAGATAAAGGGTATCATAGGAAAGCAATGAGTGATACTTTATATGAACAAATACCCTTTTATGGTCTATTAGCAATTCTGTGCTTGAACTAGTAGTTATTCACATTATCTTGTAAATGGAGCATTGTCCAGAAGCACCGGACTGTAGTATTATGTATTACATTACCCGTAGAATGAAGTGATAAAAGAGTTGAACTACTTTCAAATGATAGCTGGAGAGATACTGCAGGATCAATGAGTTTGGTGCGTGAGAGTGATGGGGGCCAGTTAAATAGAGTTCCATCCCTTTTGAATGCTGACTGGGGTAAAGAAGATGGATATTCCATTGGAGTCCAAATAATAAGTGACAATACTGTAAATCAGGGCACAAGAGGTTGTAGTTTTCACGGTCTCTCTTGATACAAGCAAGGGTGCATTCACATTTACAGGACCAGGGGCCCCAGCTGGAGTGAAACAGAGAAGTTGCTGGCAGAGACTAAGTGGCATCATACACCCCCCTGCAAGGTCCCAGGAAGCCTTTGTACCAGGATTCTGGCTGCTCTCCTAATTTGACATCACACCTGCTTGATGGACATGGGGTTTCTAATGTGTGTTCAGTCTTATTTCAAGAGCTACCCAGGCCGAGTCATTAAGCCACAGAGCCCATTTATTTGCTAAAGCCTTCGGCAGATTATGAATGATGAACTCCTACGTGTGTAGCTATGCTGATTGTTTCTGTCCGTTCTTTCTGTTCAACAGTTTTATTTTACTCATCTTTGTTTTCCTCATAGAACCCAGATAAATGCTTGCCTATTTTGAGTTTTTAGTAAATGTATGGTGGTGTTCGCTCTTCAAAACTCAACTCTAAGATTAGCAGCTCATAACAGATCTTCTCAGAGAGGGTAACTCTATTGGGTGAATGTTTGTCCATAGGTTTAAAAAAAATTAAGACTCCTTGGTCAGGGACAGAGTGGGGAAAAATGAAATAAAATCATCTGAGATGCACAAAAATTAATAGGCATCGGGCTGTACATTAGAGCCTTAGAGGAAAGAGAAAGATGTAGGTATTTGAGAAGCAAAGGGGAAGTCAGGTCAACCAAGGAGACGTTCCCAGTGGTTGGGAGCGTCAACAACAGGGGTATTTAGTATTGGGTTCTGAGTTGTTGATGTTATTGGGAAGCTCATGTGTTTGAATTCTCAGGCTTTGTGTTTGTGATATTTGGGAAATGATGGAATTCATATGGTGTCCATAATGAGGCAATGAAGGAAAAGGCACTCTTGGAACACGAAGATGAATCCTAAATGTAATGAACACAGAGAAAGCAGGAATGGGAACTCTGGGTCGAACAGGTCAAACATTAATGCTGATTGTTCACACCAGTAAAAGTCCTGGAGAGACTAGGAGGGACAGACCTCGGTATCCCTCTGCTGGTAGAGAGGGAAATCAATCCATTTACTGTAAATTTAAAGCATTTAATTTTGAAAGACTTCCCAGTTCCAAGAACAGCAGAGCAAAAAGAAACTCTCTACATGCTGTATCTTCCTGCTTTGTAATTTAATATGGATCTGGCATGAAAATAATATATATCGCGATCATCAAGAACTTATCACCATAAAAACACATTTATCAATCCTTCAAAATGACGAATTCCTTAAATCAGCATCCTATGTACCTTCATATCATACAAGTGTACTTTTTAAGAGTCTAGACGAGGGAAGCCAGAATTTCAACGCCAAGCATTAAAGTGGGTGTACAGAACGTTGTCCACCGACCTTGTTATTGAAGGTTTTCATAAAGTCCCCTTCAGTATTTTGATGTTCAGAAACCCTTCTTTCTAAATGATTTTGTACATTATACCAACCTTTAAAAATTACCCTCCACCGCTCGCTCTCACATGATTTTAGGGATTTTAAACAGGAGTCTAGGGGCGCCTGGGTGGCGCAGTCGGTTAAGCGTCCGACTTCAGCCAGGTCACGATCTCGCGGTCCGTGAGTTCGAGCCCCGCGTCGGGCTCTGGGCTGACGGCTCAGAGCCTGGAGCCTGTTTCCGATTCTGTGTCTCCCTCTCTCTCTGCCCCTCCCCCGTTCATGCTCTGTCTCTCTCTGTCCCAAAAAAAATAAATAAACGTTAAAAAAAAAAAAAACAGGAGTCTAGAAGTACTTTTATCATCTGCATATATACACACGAGAAACTCGATGCCCCTGGGCTGATGTTTGCGGAGTTTAACCCCTGTGTGATTTTAAACTCAGGTCTGACCAGAAGGCCTGACCAACAGGAGGTTCTGGTAAGAGAGAGAGGAGTCCAGCCATCACGGTCAGTGCCCAAAATTCTTTCCCTAAAACCTTCCACACAAAACTGCACCTTTAATACGTCAAGGTGGGCCTTGCTTCAGCCTTTTAAAAAATATATGGAAATGAACGCAGCGCCTCTCTTCCTGAAGAGGGCAGCACCTGGTAATGTCATAACATGAATCATACAATAAAACAAGGTAAGGATGCCGCAGGGATTCATCAGAACCACTAAGAAACTCATATTATCATATATTAAAAATTTATCCTATACACCTAATTCTATACTCAGAATTATACCAAGCTGGACTCAGTCCTTGAGTATGAAATAGAAACAAATTTTCTTTGCCTCTCTCTCACCTTCTCTTCCTGGGCGCTAGGCTGTGCAACTTGTACAGATTTTTGTATCAGATTCTAATTTTATCACAACAGTGACGCTGAAGTAGAAGGGGTAAATATATTATTTTGAAGATGAAAAAAATGCTAAGCATGGAAAGGGTCATTGGCTTACTTTCATGCTAATTCATCACCAGGGCCATCGGGAGGCTTCAATCTGGATGTAGTGAGCTACATCTATAGAGCAACAGAGGGGACTATCAGTTTCACCTTAAACGAGCCCATAATTGAGTTTAACGGATGCCTCGTATTATGTACCACCAGTTCCCTCAAGCCTCAAGATAACCAGCTTTTCTTCTAGCCACGATCATCGTTAGATATTACTTCCCTGTCCACGACTTTACAGGGGTTCCCAGATGCCTCTTAAATCCAATTAAAATCTCCTGAGTTGGAGTTTTTGTTCTTGGAGGGATTGATTTGTTTGTTTGCAGCTCTTCGTGTTCAGCTCAGGTTGTTCAGGTTCTATCCTTCTGTGGCCCTAATAAAATCCCCTCTGTGGCAAACCACATTTTCCCCCCCTTAGGTCATAACCACTTCCTAAGAAGGGCTCAAGTCGCTTCCCTTTTGCTTTCTCGTTTCCTACCGCTCTGTAACTTTCCACAGCCTGTCCGGGTGAGCATGTGCTGTGTCAGACGCTGGCTGACCGACAATGAGTAAGTGCTTTGGATTAAGACTTTGGCAGGCATTCTTGAGGACTGGCCAGTTTGAGGCTAACAGCTTTTAACTTAAACCCGAAGCCTTTTCTGGAGCGAGAGGGGAAAGTAAAGAAAGGGGAGATGGGAGAGAACTATGTAAAGAGACAAAACTACTCAGGAAAGGGATCAAATCTTTGGAAGGAAGAAGAAGCAGATTCATCTGGGAGTATTTTGGCCAAGGCTTCTTGATCTGGGATTTCTGCTGGGTTTCTTTCTTTTTTTTTAATTTTTTTTTCAACGTTTATTTATTTTTGGGACAGAGAGAGACAGAGCATGAACGGGGGAGGGGCAGAGAGAGGGGGAGACACAGAATCGGAAACAGGCTCCAGGCTCCGAGCCATCAGCCCGGAGCCCGACGCGGGGCTCGAACTCACGGACTGCGAGATCGTGACCTGGCTGAAGTCGGACGCTTAACCGACTGCGCCACCCAGGCGCCCCTCTGCTGGGTTTCCACGTAGGATCAGTCACTGTGAAAATTCCTCCTTCTTTCCCTTCTCTTTCTCAGAGCTTCTGTGGATGTCAAGAGCTGAGTGTCTACACCAAAGCCAAAGTCCCCCCCCCCCCCCGCCCCAGGCGGCTTTGGAAAGTGCCCTTGTTTTATGTGTTTTTCAGTTTATAAGATAATTCCTTCACTAAGTTAGACACAGCTGATTCACCCAGCATTTCTTCCTCCCTACAGATCTGAGTCAATGAAAAGTTCTAGATACCCAGTAAACCCTCTGTTTTATTTACAGGGCATTATCACAGTTTTAACCCTAATGAAGCTATGATGTGTGGAGGTCTCGGAGCCACATCAAAATAAAAAGGGAACAGCCTAGGTAACAAAACCAACTTCAAAATAATTCCATTTCTTTACTTTCTTTTTTTTTAACCTTGTCAAATGTGGGGAGGCTAATAAATATGAGGACTGCCTGAAAATGCCTAACTTCTGACCTGTCAGGAATTCATGCTGTCATCTGGTCCTCACACGCACATCCGGAGGGTAACAAGGTCACGGATAAGCATTCCCACTTTCCGTGCTAGGGTTTGAGGACTAGAGGCTGACTTCCCTAGAGAACGTGCTGCCAGCACGAGGCAGAGCCCGGACAGAAATGGGGGTCTTCCCCTCCTGCCCGCTACACTGACCACATCCAACAGCTTCCCAGAAACCTTCGTTCCTGAAATGACACAGCCGTCCTTGTTCACCGAGAAGGCACTTGACCAATAATACTCAACTGTTTAAGTTCATCTCTACGAGAACATAAGCCACAGAGAACGTGATGTCTTTGTGCTTTATCTTAATGTGATGCAACTTTTCCCCCTATCAAAGGAAACAATACCGTAATTCTATTTTAAAATGAAAAACACAACAATAAGAAATGCTTTTCTGTGGTCGTTATGTGAATGAGCACAGGTTAAGTTGACTGGTGGATTGCTGCCCCAAACATAATTTGAGCGCCCAGTCACTGGTAAAAATTTTAGGATAAAGTTGTTCCTTTCAATTTCTCGATTCCCTTCCTACCGCAATGTGGAGTGAAAGTGTTTTTGAGCAGGAATTCAATTTAGAATTTGAGCACTAAGATAAAAATAATTGTCTGATACTACAGGAGCACCCTTTTTTTTTTCCCCCAACTCATTTGTTACCTTGTTTCTTTAGCACAAGATGTGTAAAAATACCAGAAACCACTTACCTTCTCATTCAAATTTTTCAGCATATAATGAAGAGATGATTAACGGATTTGCTGTTCCTCAGATCTCTCTCCTTCTCTCTCTCCTTCTTCCTTTTTTTTGGTTCGGAACTTTCTCAGGTTATTCTTTTTTTTTTTTTTTTATTTAATTTTTTTTTTCAACGTTTATCTATTTTTTGGGACAGAGAGAGACAGAGCATGAACGGGGGAGGGGCAGAGAGAGAGGGAGACACAGAATCGGAAACAGGCTCCAGGCTCTGAGCCATCAGCCCAGAGCCCGACGCGGGGCTCGAACTCACGGACTGCGAGGTCGTGACCTGGCTGAAGTCGGACGCTCAACCGACTGCGCCACCCAGGCGCCCCAGGTTATCCTTTTTATCCGGCAATCACTCTGGCAGATGACTTGGATACAGGATTCATTAGCTTTCTAAAAGATAGGCCTGATTTCCCTAACAGGTGCTTATTCAGAATAGTAGCTCTTCTGTTTTCTGTATCACTGTATTCTGCCATAGAACCCTCAGAACGGGACGATTCTATGCAATTTAACAAAATATAATAAATGAACAACTTACATCAGTCATCTTATCAGTCTTTTTAGAGTGATGCTCCAAGCATGAAGCATCAAAGATTTGTTTTTTGTTTTTTTTTTTTTTTTTGCAATGTTTTACAGGTTTGGTTGAAATTAGTTGGCCCTAGGGAGGTTCATGATGGATAACAAATACAGTTCCGTCTTGTTTTTCTCCCTAACCTAAAATTTAAAAGCATGCAATCCTAAAGTTTTTTATTCAGGAAACCCCAAAGAGCTTAAGGGTCACAACTGAATTTCAGAGTTATTGAAATAATGTAGTAAATACCCTTTCACAAATTCTTGGCACAGTCGACATTTTTGTAGAAAAACCCACAGCACGAAGGTTTGATACTTTACCTAACTGTTAAAACCTGGGTTCATGTATTTTACTCTCAGAGAGCCGTTGCCTTCAGAGAGCACAGTTCAATAGCCAAAGTAACTAAAAATAGTTCCATCGTTTAGTTGTCTGTTTTATAAATGGGAAGAGACTGGGGGCACCTGGGTGGCTCAGTCGGTTGGACGTCTGACTTCGGCTCAGGTCATGATCTCACAGCTCGTGAGTTCGAGCCCTGCGTCGGGCTCTGTGCTGACAGCTCAGAACCTGGAGTCTGCTTCAGATTCTGTGTCTCCCTCTCTCTCTACCCCACCCCTGCTTACACTCTGTCTCTCTCTCTCAAAAATAAACATTAAAAAAATTAATATAAACTGGAAGAGACTCTAAATATCAAGGTCACAACTGCAATTATTAAACGCCCTACATTCTTCTGTCCATTTTTCTGCCCAAGGCCAATGTCTCAAAATCCAGAGCTAACTCTTCCTGTTTTCCCTTGAAGAGATGTGACCTTCTGCACCGGGGGATTCAGGGGTTGCTGGTTAAGTAGGCTATGCCAGTCTACCGTTTTTTGTGCCTGGTGCCATGACATCTGAGGTCAGCAGCATCAGCATTTTCGAAGGGAAGTTGGACAGGAGCGGAAAGAATTCAAGGAGAAAATGAAACCATGTGGGTGAGCTGGAAACTTCATGTTTCTGGCTGCCTGCAACTTGATGATCCAGGGGGCCTGCTGGAGAAGGTGATGAGTTCATCATGGAGTTCATGTATCCGGCTCAGGAGTGAGGGGATCTGAGGGAGGCTCCTGAAGGATCTTAGGAGCTATGGTTCTGCTGTCCTGCAAACCTCGTAAGCTGGCAGAGCAGTGACGATTGGTATAGACTTGGAACGGGCCCTGCTGTCACTGCAGTGACTTTTGGCACATAAAAAGAACAGTGGGAGCGCCTGCGTGGCTCAGGAGGTTAAGCATCCGACTTGAATTTGGCTCAAGTCATGACCTCGAGGTTCATAACTATGCGATTCATGTCGGGCTCCATGCTGACAGCGTGGAGCCTGCTTGGGATTCTCGCTCTCCCTGCCTCTCTGCCCCTCCCCTGCTCTTTCTCTTTCAAAATAAATAAACTCTAAAACCAAAAACGAAGAAATATGTGTCTCCTGCTAAACTCCCACTCAAAATGTCTTTTGAGGTCCATGATAAATCAATGCAGGGAAGTGAATTCTCGAAAATGTAGTTCTAGTATAGAACTACGACTCTCTCCTCTCTCTGTATATATATTTCTGGTATTTTTTAGTGCATATTTTGGTCCATAGGATGGTATCCCACAGATACCTCAGGCTCTTCTTTCTTTTCCCCATTTTTTTTTCTTCCTGCTTCTCAGATTCAATAGTTTCGATTGCCCGATCTTCAAGCTGGCTGGTTGTTTCCTCTGCTTGTTCATAGCTGCTGCTAAACTCTTCTACTGAATATTTTTGCGTTAGTAATTTAGGAGCTTTTTAGATCCAACATTTCGGTTTGGCTGTTTTTTCTCATTTTGTAATTTCCATCTTTTAATTGATATTCTCATTTTAATACAGTATTTCTGATTGCCTTTAGTTGTCTTTTGTTTTTTTTTTAAATCATATTTAAGCAGTTGTTTTAAGGTCTTTGTTGAGTACGTCCAACATCCAGACTTCTCAGGGGCCCTTTCTGTCCATTGATTTTGCTCCTTTCAGTGGGTTACTTCCCTGTTTCTTCTTATGCCTTGTCATTTTGGGTTGTTTTTGAACACTGGACCTTTGAATATCGTAATGTGGTGACTCTGAAAAGCAGATTCTCCCCCTTCCCTATGGTTTGCTCTGTTTGTGTTTCTTGAAGGCTGTGGTAGTCTATTTGTTTAGTTACTTCCCTGAACTAATTCTGCAGAGACTGCATCCCTTGTTGTGCGTGGTCACTGAAGTCTCTGTTCCTTAGCTTGTGTTTCATTAGTGTTTTTGAATGCTAGTAACTGGCAACCCCCAAATCCCCATAACCAACCAAACAAACAAACACACAAAACAGCAACAATAACAACAACAAAAGCTACCTCTCTGGTCTTGGCAGATGTGCATACATCTTGCCTTGGGCATGGACACAGTTTTCTACATTTCTCTGCGTACGTGGCTTTTTAAAAAATGTCCATGGAAACTCTTTCTGGCTTTCCTTAGCAGGCTTTATGCCGTTTATTGTATGTTTCAACTGTAACTTTTGGTGCCCGGCCCCTAAGGGGTGTTAAGTTTGCAGAGTTTTCAAGCAAGGCATGCTGCTTCTCCAGCTTGTTTCAAGCGAGGCACAGCAGAGACGAACGCTGGCATTAGTCCTCCAGGAACAACTCAGACGAGTTAGAACTGACATGCACAATCTTTTGCGGAGAAGGTTTGCCCTGCATCTTTGGAATCGGGGACCAGGGCCCCAAACTCAGAATGTAGGCTGTGGTAGTCCGAAGTCCAAATCCAAGGGTGGGTAGGACAAGGGTGAGTAGAAATGTTCCAAAACTTCCCTGCTGTTTGGAAGTTGCCTTTCTCTTGACTCTGCATTTGCTTAGTTGCTGTAAAATCTTGACTGTGTTCCAGAGTCCTGATGAGGTTGGTTCTGACAGTTTGTACTTGTTTTTCAATGTTTCTGTGGGGAATGAGCTCGTGGAGTCACTGTTCTACCATTTTGCTGACGTCATGCTCCCTCATTTTTCTTGTTGATTAAGTAAATATTCTAAATAATAACCTATACCTAAAACAGGTCTTTTGTTAAGAGATATTAGAAGCATAAAAATAACTTTTGTAGATGACATAACTAAACTTCTAAATCTAGAGTACCCTGTAAAACAAAAGAGCTGATAAATACCAGATGGGAATAGTGTTGTGATGTGACAAGAAGACTGATTTGATTAAACAAAACCACTTAAAAATATGGTACCTAACATTCACTAAAGAAAAAAATAGAGTTAAAATGTCAGGCTATGCTGTGGTTATATGCCTGATAGAAAGCTATATCTAGTGCCAAACAGTGATTCCTAAAATTCCTATATTCCATTCCAAGGTGTTAAAACGTATCTCAACATAAAAATCTCCTAATTGTACTTTCTCTGGAAACACTGTTAATGGTCTACCTGGTAACCATTCACTTCTTCCCCCTCTCTGCCAGAACAGAGATTTCATTTAGTTAACATGGGCCCCTGAGCTTTCATGAACCTTGAGCTTTTCCAACTCTGGAGAATGAATAGTTCTTTTTTTTTTTTTAATTTTTTTTAATCTTTATTTATTTTTGAGAGAGAGAGAGTGTGACCAGGGGAGGAACAGAGAGGGAGACACAGAATCCAAAGCAGGCTCCAGGCTCCGAGCTGTCAGCACAGAGCCCGACGCGGGGCTCGAACTCACGAACTATGAGATCATGACCTGAGCCGAAGTCGGAGGCTCGGACGCTCAACCGACTGAGCCACCCAGGCGCCCCCATGAATAATTCTTATTATGCAAATCCAATGATGCTAAGTTTGTATCTCTTGTCAGTGACTGGCTTAGATAGAAGTATAAATGCAATCCTCAGCGCACATAAATTACTGAGGTTTCAAATATTCCATTCCCCCTTAATCACAAATATTACTATATGATTTGTGACAGATATATGCCTTAATCAAATCTTTTGAATACAGACTATCATAGTTCATAAGGTTTTTCAAAACTGGAGGCTTTTACTTGAAATTATTCAGGTAACTGAGGTAAAATATATTTGGTTCTCAAATATCAACCGGTATTCCTATTTTCTACCTCCCTTTCTGTTTCTTCCTTAATTTTTTTTTTTTAATTAATTCACACTGCACTTATTTTGATGCTAGATGGCTAGTCAAGTAGGATGCAATGATTCTGGTCAGGTGTTCTTTCTTTTTCTTTCTTCCTTTCTTCCTTCCTTCTTTCCTCCCTCCCTCCCTTCCTTCCTTCACCAAATCACAAAGTACTGCTTCTTGAAGGAGATAATGCAATTTAGCATTCCAAAGTAAAACTCCCAAATATATTGGCACAATTAAGCCCATTGCTAGACTGGACGGAGTGTAATGGATTACCTCAATTACAAAAAGGCCTTTCTTGGTTTTCAAGAAACAAATGTCTATACCTCCATGGAAAATAAGTATCCATACAGTCGACAACAGTACAGCACACACACCCATAGGCACTGATCTCATACATCTCATATAGGCTGATATGCAAAGGATTCTTTTTTTAAAAATAAGTTTATTTATTTTGAGAGCAAGAGACAAAGTGAGGGGGAGGGTGCAGAGAGAGGAGACAGAGAATCCCAAGCAGACCTCATGCTGTCAGTGCAAAGCCCAACGTGGAGCTCGATCAAACGAACCACGAGATTGTGACCTGAGCCGAAATCAAGCATCCAAAGTTGGATGCTTAACTGCCTGAGCCACCCATGTGCCCCAAGGATTCTTTTTCATACCATCTTGTTTGCCCTATGAGGGAAATACGGTGCAGTTGAGCACAAGGAATTAATAACCAGATGAATGCAGAGCGAGGCTCGAGAGACAGTCTGTCTACCTTGAGAATCCATTCTCTTAGTCACAATTACACTGGAGAAAATCATCCTATGTTTAACAAGCAGAAGGACATAACGTGGTAAAAGGCCATTTTCAACAGGCCATTTCCAACAGTTCCATTTCCAAGACAACATTTTTGCCTTTGCAAGTGAGAAGTAGGGAATCTACTACGTGGTTACCATTTGTGAAGTGAGACTTCAGGATATGAAAAAATACATAAGCCCTTTTTTGCTTATCACCATTACAGAGGGAATGGGAGAGCCATTCCGTAGTAATACCACTATCTAATCATGTGTCCCTCTGGGTTGGGCTTAGGAAACTTGAAAGAGTATGTTCTTCTCAGGGCTTGATTAGATTTGGCTTGGCTTCGATAGCAGTCACTGGTCTTTCTGGATCTATACTTAGTAGGGTACAGGCCCTGGGTTCCTGGTGGCCTTTCACACTCTAAGACAGACTATACCTGCATAGACAGACCTGGTGATAGACTACTAGTTAGGGTCACTGACCCTTTAGGGCTGAAGATCTCTCTCTTTATCTCTCTGTCTTACCTCTCTTTTGCTGGTTGTAATCGCTGAGGGACTTCACGAAAGATTCCAAAGAAGGGTGGCTGAAACTTGCTTCTGTGCTCAAGACATGTGCATGCCATTATTTAAAATAGAATGATTGCATGTATTTACATTTCAAACACAGTGTCTTATAACAACTATATAACTTAATTTATATATAACAACTATTCAACTTAATTTAAAATGCATAAAAAACTGAGCTCCATGTTGAAAACGACATGTTTGATCCACCAGTTATCAACACACATATAGTGATGGCAGTCTGTACCTTCTCTCAGATGCTCTGCTTTTAACTAATTTATGGTTCAGACAAAGTAACAAATAAAAAGTAAAACTGTCAATACATGAACACATAAAATAATCGTGTTGTTTTTCTTTATCATCATATTAGTGACCTGTATTGACCTGTAAATCTCCTGATAAGTTTTTCATCATGGCCAAAGTATGTCACGAACATTGCTATCTAACAGCCAAGTTATTGCACATTCAGAGAATTTGATGGCCGGGTAAAATTTTTCCTCAACAAACGTGTATGGTTAGAGATTTTGCGAACTCGGCACAAAAAACCTCTTCCCAATCCTCTCATTATTAAGACAGTAATTTAATTAAAATCAACTCAAAAGATTACAGAGAAGACAAAAATGACAAAACTTGTCATCTTGTGAAGGTATCAGCTGAGGTCAATGATTGGAAGGTGTTTCCATTATCATTGGCATTTATAATCCAGAAGCCTTAGACTTTAATCCGTTCCTTTTGATGCATGTCGTTATGTTAGAAATTCCATTTAAAAACCTAAAGAAGTTGAAATGGTTTAAATATAGACATATAGGAAGTGTGATGGTGTTCAGTATGTTTAACCAGTGATTTTAAACAATTCCTTTTCTTTAGACAAGATTCCTAATCTCTTAAATATTCACTGGACTGATTTTAATGGAGCAAACTTATAAAATCATTTTGCAACAGTGGTTTCATAAATGTGGAAGAAAACGAAACATTATAAAACGCAAGTGACTCCAGCATCTTCAGAGTGTGAACAGACTCTCACACCCCACTGTTTAATTTTACATTCTTCGATAGATGATTCTCTCCCAAAACAAAACACTTCATTCAGCCAGATTGGACCGGTACCTGAAGAAACCAGATACAAATGCATCAGTAAACACGGTCTGGGGTTTATGTCTGAATGGGACAAAAACATCAGTTGACCCTCTAACTTAAGACAAAGGGGCTGCTTATTACCTACATCCAAGTGCCGTGCTTTCTATTTGGATTCAAAAATTAATCTGCCCCGGAAAACCTGATATTCTGTCACTGTGTAAACTAGTAAGGGTACAACGTAATAAGACCTATACCAAAGGTATATCCACAGCTCTATGAAATCGTAGATAGAAGAATGATTGGTTTTAACAGATTCATTTTATTTTTAGAAATAAGAAGGGAAATAAGTTTTGCTAATCACAGGTATGTGCAATGACCTGATGGTCTGAGGCCATCTGTATGAGGCATTCTCTGAAACATTAACAGGTACTGGAGTTCTTTTCTTAGCTTCTGGTGTAATGCTATTTACGTGTGCCTGGCTTACCAAATATATTACCTATTTTTTTTTTTTTTTAATTTACATCCAAATTAGTTAGCATATAGTGCAACAATGATTTCAGGAGTAGATTCCTTAGTGCCCCTACCCATTGAGCCCATCCCCCCTCCCACAAGCCCTCCAGGAATGCTCGGTTTGTTTTCCATATTTCTGAGTCTCTTATGCTTCGCCCCCCTCCCTGTTTTTATATTATTTTTGTTTCCCTTCCCTTATGTTCATCTGTTTTGTCTCTTAAAGTCCTCATATGAGTGAAGTCATAAGATTTTTGTCTTTCTCTGACTAATTTCACTTAGCATAATACCCTCCAGTTCCATCGGCAATCAAAAAGCATATTATCTATTTTTAATTAAACTAAGTCTAATACAATCAGCAAAGGGCTTACAAACTATCCCGCAAAAAGACCATGGGTTATTAATTGCAAACACAGACAAACAACAACAAAATGACAGAGCTAATACTCTCTTTATCTTGAACTCTTCCCCAGACACATGAAAGGGTAAACGGCCATCAGCAGTAGGCTCCCTGGAAGATATTTAACCAACTAAATACACAGACTTCACTGCCACTTTCAAGAGAAGGACATTATTCTATCAATGAATAAGGAAGCAACTGCTTTTTTAAAAAAATTTTTTTTTCAACGTTTATTTATTTTTGGGACAGAGAGAGACAGAGCATGAACGGGGGAGGGGCAGAGAGAGAGGGAGACACAGAATCGGAAACAGGCTCCAGGCTCTGAGCCATCAGCCCAGAGCCCGACGCGGGGCTCGAACTCCCGGACCGCGAGATCGTGACCTGGTTGAAGTCGGACACTTAACCGACTGCGCCACCCAGGCGCCCCAACTGCTTTTTGAAAGGAATCCATGCATGCCAGGAGAACATGATTTGAAAAACAATGTTTAGAAATGTTTTTCTGGTGCACTCTAAAGATTTTCTGTGAGTGCCACATATAAAAATTCCCCTTTCTTTTACACATAAGGAATGGAACCTTTGAACGGCTTCTAAATGAAAGATGTGGGGTTTTGTTACATATACATAATGCAAACCTCCTGATGTGTTTTTAAGGACATTTCATGCTATCAAGAAACTGATGATTTAGCAGCTAAATTTCCAGAAACCGCTTAGCAAGTCTGGTGGATGGTAAATAAATATCTTAATACCGTCAGCATAATCAATAATACATTTTCTTCAATTCAGATCAATGTGATGTTGAAAGGTTCTCTTTCGGTCAAAGAGCTATATGAAACATAATTAGAAATCACTTCAGCTTAGAAACAGACCTTGTGACTTATAAAACACGGTATTAAGTGAAGACTTTTTTTTTCAAAGAGGCCTCTATAATGGCATACATAATGACATTACTCTTGCTGATTTTTCAAATATTCTATGAGTTCAATAAATAAAAGTTTATATACATGTTGAGTGATGTGCATAATAATATAGTGGTGTGTGTACATATGAATAAGTTACAAATATTGGGAATTTTGTAACCACTTTGTGGATAACATTTGACCTAACTTAAAAAAAAAAAACGGAGAGAGGTTTTCCACATGTATAAAAGAAGTTATTCCATAGAGTGGGGGCGCAAGGTAATGCTTGATGTATTACAACAGTCACCGGGATCCTGGCATCTAAAACACAAAGTACATTAATGAGGGGAGAGCAATCAAGGGGAAGCCTATATAGAAAGCCAGGACCATGTTTACAATACTCTGAATTGTATATTGTGAGTCGCCAAAAGAGGTGACATCATTGGGGCACCTAGGTGGCTCAGTGGGTTGAGAGACCGCCTCTTGATTTTGGCTCAGGGTCATATCTCACAGTTGGTGGGTTTGAGTCCTGCACGGGAATCTGCACTTAGTGTGGAGTCTGCTTGGGATTCTCTTTCTCTCCCCTCTCTGCCCCTCCCCAACTCACTCTCTCTTCCTCTCTTAAACTTAAAAAAAAAAAAAAAATTAATGATATCATCAGAACTATATTTTAGAAATGTGTATCTGCCAGAAATGTAGAAGTTGGATTAAAGAAGAAAGTCTGTAAGCTAGAAGGACAGTTAATAGGATGTGTATGGAGAGATTTTTCTCTGAAGACTTGTGTTTTCATTTGCTCTCAGAATTAGATAGGAAATTTTTATTTCCACCTATAAAATAAATTGGGGCATTCTTTTAATCTTTGAATAATTTGTGCCTCTACTAGAAAGATCCAAACATGAGACAAAATTATATTTGGGTTCACGTTCTCAAGGTAATTCGCAACACTGCATTGTTCATATAGTAGTAATTAAATCATTCGGGCCCAAACAATATTTCTATTAGGAAAGAAAGGTTTTCCTGGGCTGATCAATTATAAAAGTAGTAACCTGGGGCGCCTGGGTGGCGCAGTCGGTTAAGCGTCCGACTTCAGCCAGGTCACGATCTCGCGGTACGTGAGTTCGAGCCCCGCGTCGGGCTCTGGGCTGATGGCTCGGAGCCTGGAGCCTGTTTCCGATTCTGTGTCTCCCTCTCTCTCTGCCCCTCCCCCGTTCATGCTCTGTCTCTCTCTGTCCCAAAAATAAATAAAACGTTGAAAAAAAATTAAAAAAAAAAATAAAAGTAGTAACCTGAGAACTCAAGTATATTTTGAAATGTTTGTAACAGTATTGAGCCTGTTTGACTTAAAATTTTAAGGCAGATAAAAAAGAAAAAGATTAGGGGAATATGACCTCAAAATCAGAAACCTTGCCAGGAATACAATTTTGTTCCCAAGGGGCTCTTACAAGGTATAGCCCCATCTTTTTTTGTGTTTGTGAGTGTTCGTATGTGTGGGCATGTCTGCACATGTGTGCTTCCTTGTAAATGTATAAAGTCTATCTAAATTTTTTGGAAGCCCCAAAGGGACTCAAAAATATATGCAAATAATCACAACTGCACAAATCGTGGAGCTCTGCCCATGTCCATGTAGAAGAGAGCCAAAACAGTGGGACATTTCTACATTGTGTCTATTACACATACAGACATTCATAAAGTGTATCAACAAATGTAAGTGAAACTTTTGGGGACAGCATGGGTCTGTCATAACGGGAGCCCAAGAACGGGATGGCTCTATGAGAGTCTCTGTTCCAGGGCACTGTGATGTGTTCACTCCTCATTTTGTAGGTTCAGTCACTGGATTTCGATCTCAGCAGGGCAGACATTTCACAATCCGGGAAAAGAGAATTAAGAATGAGAATCCCTCCCCTCCAGTGGCTGGAGCACCAGCAGGACAGCCCCGCAGGGGTAGCACAACACGGAAAAGAGTCCATTCATGTGCTGATATGTGAACACAAATGTTGAGAAGCCTCCGTAAAGGAAGTCACAAATGTCAGAATGCCAAAGCTGTAGTAGTAATCGTGAACATTTAAGCCCACTCTGTGATGAATTAATGATGTGGCTGAAAACGTTCCAAGTACTTCTAATCTGTTATCTCATTGAGTCCTCAAATGACCTTAAGAAGTTAAGTGCTCTTCTAGTGCCATTTTACTGCTGAGGAGAGGGAAAATCGAAGAGAGTAAGTAAGTTGGGCCAAGGTCATGTAGCTAATTTCCACCCTGCATCTGCGTGGAGCCAGTGCCTTTAAAAAATGATTCACTGCAATCCCCTGCGTCGTTAGAGTCAGTCGTTCAGCAGATGTTTTGCCTGCCTCCGTGAGTGAAGGGAATCGAAACCCGTTCCTTCTTGCACTGACTTCCAGCTTATGTTTTAGAGCAGATGAGGCAACTGAGATCACATACGTAATCAGCAGCAGAGTTGATACCTGTATCTAGAACCCCTACCTCCTATTCCGATGCTTTCTCCACCAAGGACATGGATATGATAGACATATTGGGCGATTCAGTAACTCTGGTCTTTAGCGATGTAGAAAAGATTCAGCCACAGTGAACATCCTAGGTTTTTTCTACACCTGATGTTTAAAATTTACGTCTTCTAATAACTCTGTAAAATAATGGCGATTATCTCCATTTCCCAGGTACATCAACTGAGACTCAGGAAAAATGTTTGCGTTTATCAAAATAACAGAATGACACCAAGAGACAGAACATGATGACATTTAAGACCAGGTACAATTCACTGACTGCACAGAAGCCCAAAGAGAGTTATAAAAATAATTTTCACAGATTTGTTTTAATTTTATATTAATATATTCAGGACTATTGAGCCTAAGGGAAACATGTGTTTAATATGCATCTTTCCATCTCATTCCAAATTGTTTGCTGCATTAAAAATTAATTCAAACGTAGCATAAGATTCATAAAATGTTACCTTGATGTAAACCTCAAAGATTAAAAACAAATTTTATTTTTATTTCTTTACATAATAACTATTACACAAGGAATTTGGGTGTTGCTGCTGTCATTGTTATTGTTTGTCTCTGAACTTTCTTTCTGGCTAGTGGGAAACTATGCAAAATTGAGGTGTTCAGTTTATTTTATACTCCTATTTGTCATCCATCTATCTATTTATCTACCTAACCACGTACACATCTACAATTCCCTTTACCATTTGGGGGCTGGAAGGAGAGCAAATTGACTGATTTTGTGTTTCCAAAAGCAGACAGCTATCACTGTGTTGTCCACGGCTTCTGAAATTTTATGAGTTTGGTTTGTGATGCCTGGGAATACACTCAACCGATGATGCCATTCCCTCATAATCTCTTTTTAAAAAATTACAGATAGGGATATCTGTTTCAAAGATTCAGATTTAATCTGCTGTCCAGTCCCTTACCACTTTTCTGGGAAACAACAAACACCAAAAAGGTGATCATATTTCATGAGAGGTAGTATAGTGACGAGATTGCAGAGCAGCTGCCGAATAGGTGTGTGGAGAAGCAAAAACCGCTGTTGGTTAAAAGTCTGAATGAATTTTAATTAAATCTAGTCATGGTTGGGTGATTTCAATCTGGATTACTTTAAATTTTTTTTTCAACATTTATTTATTTTTAAGACAGAGAGAGATAGCATGAATGGGGGAGGGGCAGAGAGAGAGGGAGACACAGAATCGGAAGCAGGCTGCAGGCTCTGAGCCATCAGCCCAGAGCCTGACGCGGGGCTCGAACTCCCGGACCGCGAGATTGTGACCTGGCTGAAGTCGGACGCTTAACCGACTGCGCCACCCAGGCGCCCCTCAATCTGGATTACTTTAAGGACTTCTAGTTGTGGGGCGCCTGGATGGCTCAGTTGGTTAAGCATCCGACTTCAGCTCAGGTCATGGTCTCCGGGTCTGCGAGTTTAATCCCCACGTCGGTCTCTGTGCTGACAGCTCAGAGCCTGGAGCCTGTTTCAGATTCTGTGTCTCCCTCTCTCTGTGCCCCTCCCCCACTCACATTCTGTGTGTCTCTCTCTCTTTCAAAAATAAATAAACAATAAAAATTAAAAAAAAAGACTTCTGGTTGAGAAGTCAACAACTTCTTCAAGAAAAAAGCCTTTTGTTTTGTTTTGTTTTGTTTTGTTTTTTGGTGAGGTTAAAAATTAAAGGTGGAAACCGAATGGGAATCAGAATTGAGAATGGGTAAACTTAGGCTATAGTTGTCAATTCTAGTTTAGTGGTTCTGAAGAAGACACACATTTTCCCTGTTTTAGCATAGATGCAGAATAAGGAGGTGGGGCTGATATAGCTCTGGGATTTCATTTACCTTTAAAATTCTGTGGTTCTAAGATTTTAAAGAAGCTCTTTGGAAATTCTTCAAGATAACGAACTTAGAAGGACATTCTGTCTAGCGGAAAGAAATAGGTTAAGGCGCAAATCTTGTCTCCTCCCCCCCCCCACAACCACCATAACCATTGCGCAAATTTGGGCAGGTTTTGTGACAGCTCTGGTAAGTTGACTGACTTTCTCTATGCAGACTGGGGCTATAATATCTATTCTCACAGGCAATGTGAGCACTAAGTGATATCATATAGTGTGTACTTGATTAACAATATTACCCCATACTTCGTATTGTCTTTGTTACCATAAGTAACAAAACAGATGTGTTAAGAACTCAATGGGCTCCAAATCAGGTTCCATAATACCCAGCAGCCAAACATCTACCTTTTATTTTATTTATTTTTTATTTTTATTTCTATTTTTTTTTTAATTTTTTTATTAGAGAGAGAGAGAGCATGAGTAGGGGAGCAGGGCAGAGGGAGAGAGAGAAAGAGAGAATCTTAAGCAGGCTGCATGCTCAGTGCAGAGGCTCGCAGGGCTTGATTCTGCGACCCTAGGATCATGACCTGAGCCCAAATCAAGAGTTGGATGTTCAACTGGTTGAACCACCCAGTGGCCCTAAACATCTATATTAAAAAAAAATCTTTTTAATGTTTATTTATTTGTGAAGGAGAGAGAGACAGAGTGTGAGTGGGGGAGGGGCAGAGAGTGAGGGAGACACAGAATCGGAAGCAGGCTCCAGGCTCCGAGTTGTCAGCACAGAGCCTGATGCAGGGCTTGAACCCACAAACCCTGGGATCACGACCTGAGCCCAAGTCAGACACTCAACCCACTGAGCCACCCAGTGTACCTAAACATTTACATTTTAAAACGTCCAGTGGGCAGGGGTCAGTCTGTAAGAATTTGAGTTCTGAGTCACTGATATATTTTATATTTGAGATTTTACTCGCATTCACTGAAGGTTCAGTTCAGAGGTACAGTGATATTTTTTATCTCCTTCCATTTATTCTTGTAATTTAAAAACTTCCACTTGGAAAATTGATTATGAAATGTGAAAGGGGTACTAAAAAAAATGATATTTATGTTTAGAATTTTCTTTAGTTTCTGCTTTCACGTTTGGAGCGGCAGTGCAAACTCCTGTAAACTTAGAAGATGAGTTGGCTACCCCAATCCAGCTCCAGCTTTCTGCATCAGCAAGAACTGATGGGACAAACTCCTGGAGCACCACCATGGTCGGTAAAGCTCGTCCAAGTTCGCTGCTGGGAGGCCACTGGAACAAGAGACTGGAAATCCTGTCCAGGCAGAGAAGTGCCTCCCTCGCCCTGCACTGCCCCGTGCAGTGAGCAGGAGCCACTCAGTGCTTCCTTAAGTTTAACCTTTTGGTGTACTCAAAAAAAAAAAAAAAAAAAAGAACATTCCACTGTATGCAAAAGGTGCATCCAAATTAAAGAACCTATTTAAAGGAGTGAGCTTTAAGCTTTATTCCTATAAAACATTTTGCCTGCAGCTGCAAAAGTAATTGTTTTTAAAGCTAACAAGGATTATCTTGGGTAAGTCAGGTTTGCTGTTTTAAAACCAGAAGGGGGAGGAGGGGAATAACTATGTCCAGAATTGTGTTTTTTCTTTAAGGGGGAAAATACAAAGGGTATAAATTTAAACTTTTTTCTTCTTGTTTCAGTTCTGGGAGTAATGTACAATATAGTGTTGATCTGATTTTTCTTACTTCCCCAGGGAACAAGTAATTAAAACCTGAATGCATCTCTCTCTTTCTCTCCCCTACGCCCCCCTCCACTCATATTTCTAAGTTTCCTTTCCAGTCTCTATCCTGCGTTCCGAATTGCCTTTTCTTTTCCTCCTGAGTGAAACTGTAAATTTAAGGTGGAGGAGTTGAAACAGCTTCACATAAAGAGGTTGTTTGCCGTGTCTAATCCCAAATCAGCTTACAATGTAAGCCCGGTTCTTAAAATACAACGTACAATGAAGCAGATCATGAAATTTATTGCTCAGGGTCTTTTTCTTCAGAACAAATAACCTCAGTTCTATTATGTCTCCCAGATCAGCTTGCTTTATTATTTTAAAATTCTCATAATCATTGTCCAATTGTTTGGTATTGAAGTATCCACAGAGAGGTGAAAAGAGCAGGGTCTGTCTTGAGAAGAGTGAGGACAGGGTTGGCTTCCCCACAGAAGACACTCCTGCAGTCACACTTCTGTGGAGTACAAAGTCACATTCAACTTTGAGCCCTGGAATGTCCCTGATGTCATCGACAATATGGTACTGATCCTTTCAAAGAGGATGGCAAATACCTTTGGAATGATACAGTTGGAGCCGTTGCTTACAGTGGTCTCTGCCACCATATTGAGCAATGCTATGAGCCAGGCTTTGTGTTGAGTACTTTCTGTATGCCAACTCATTTAAGATTCAGAATAAATCTGATGGGGTTGGTGCTATGATTCTCATTTTATTGGGGGAAAAAATGCAATCTGAGACAGAAGTAGCAGAGTTAATGTTTCATCTCATATCTCCTCAGTTATAAAATTCTTAGTCTTTCCAATTCACTTCAGTAGGCAATTAAGAATGTTAAAGAAAAACAAAATTCAGACATGCCTGGTTGTTTCATTATAACAACACTCTAGTATCATGTATAGAATCACCAACTACCGTGAAAACACAGTCTCACTAAAAATGGACCCTCATCTTCGAGAAGTAGTCAGTTATTGAAACAAAATATGAGAGAACTGTCTCCATACAGCCCAATGATGCATTTCACATTAGACTAAATTCTATTGTTTTATTACTTATTTAAATGGAAAACATATTCTTGCCAGGATTTCAGAATACTTATTTCTGTCTTTTCTTAATCCCTGGAGATACAAGCAGGAAGAAGGGCTATGGGGACTAGAATACTTTACTTGTGAGAGTAGGCCTTAATGTTAATGCAAGCTTGAGACATCTCTAACTTTGTGTTTACCACCTATGTTTGGAACTCAATGGAAAACAGCTTTGTACACCGTGATATTTATAGCAGCATTAACAACAACAGCCATATTATGGAAAGAGTCCAAATGTCCATCAATTGACAAATGGATAAAGAAGATGTGGTTTGTGTATATGTATTTAGATATGTGTATATATATGTGTGTGTGTGTGTGTGTGTGTGTGTGTGTGTATGGTTTGTGTGTATATATATGTATATACATATACATACATATATATACATATATATATATATATATAATGGAATATTACTCAGCCATCAAAAGAATGAAATCTTGCTATGTGCAACAATGTGGATGGAACTAGAATGTACTGTGCTAAGCAAAATAATTCAGAGAAAGACAAGTATCACATGATTTCACTCATGTCGAACTTAAGAAACACGATGATGAACATAGGGGAAGGGAAGGAAAAATAAAATAAAAAGAGGGAGGCAAACCATTAGAGACTCTTAAATACAGAGAACAAACTGAGGGTTGCTGGCAAGTGTTGCATTGAAGGGATGGGCTAAATGGGTGATGGGCATTAAGGAGGGCACTTACTGTGATGAGTACTGGGTGTTACATGTAAGTGACTAGTCAACTAAATTCTACCCCTGAAATCAATATTACACTATGTGTCAACAAACTAAAATTTAAATACAAACTTCCACAACAAGAGAAAAAAGCTTTTAAGTGTAGGGCAAATTCAGTGAGGAAATGAAGCTGGGGAACAACATCTTGTTTGCTTTCCTTCCATAGATCATATTCTGCCAAACGTTACTCGTTTTCCGCGAATTACAGTACATATGCTACTGCTGTTGCTCTGAATTTGGTTTACCCTTTATAATAGATGAAAGGTTTACTTCAAGGTATAAGAGATTAATAAACTGCACCTACAGGGTTTGTTTCCTTTTTTTAATCATAGATTTTGCAATTTTTATTTGAAAGAGAGAGAGTGCATATAAGCAGGGGAGAAGGGCAGAGGGAGAGAGAGGGACACAGAGAATCTTAAACAGCCTCCA
>NW_024412412.1:22078535-22120993 GCF_014898765.1 Herpailurus yagouaroundi | reverse complement strand
TTCTTAAAGACACAAAGTTAAATGTCTCTCTGTATAATGTAAGCTATAAAATCACTCATCTTGAGGAAAGGTGAGTTGTCCCCCGTTTTAGGATAGTTTTCTCTTTTTGGATTCAGTTATTTAGCTAGCCCATGTTTAAATTATCTGAAAAACGGCAAACTGTATTTCACTTTGTCAACAAAGGCACATCCTAATAATTCAAATAATCTACATGTTGTTATTCTTACAACTGAATAATTTTATCCATCTACCAGGTGAAGAAGTCACCATCGATGAAAAAAAAATTGTATTTCATCCATTAAGCACTGTGGTTGTTCACTTCATAGATGCTAACAGTCATCTGAAATATTTTATATGATTAAATATTTGAAATAAATGGGCTTTCATGCTATTGGTCTTAGTTTCCACAGAAATAAATTCTCTCCTCATACGTTGTTGAAACTAAGGTTGGTAGCTCAGTCTTGCTAAATGACTGACTGATTCATTTGACTCTCCAGTGACCAAGAGTTGGGGATTTTTTAAATTTTGTTTTCTTCTCTGGAAAAAACAATTATCTGGCTTATTGATATTTAAAACATTTTGCTTTAGGAGGTACATTTTAGAGGTGCAAGAATGATTTTAGTCCCATACTTTCCAACCTGGGGAGAAAGTTCTGAAAATATAGTAGAGATGGAACGTATGGAAATTCCAAAGATGTATGGTTGTAGAAAATTATGGATCTTTTCAGGGGCGCCTGGGTGGCGCAGTCGGTTGAGCGTCCGACTTCAGCCAGGTCACGATCTCGCGGTCCGTGAGTTCGAGCCCCGTGTCAGGCTCTGGGCTGGTGGCTCAGAGCCTGGAGCCTGTTTCCGATTCTGTGTTTCCCTCTCTCTCTGCCCCTCCCCCGTTCATGCTCTGTCTCTCTCTGTCCGAAAAATAAATAAATGTTGAAAAAAAAATTAAAATTATGGATCTTTTCTATTTCCTTTGTTTCTTTTGTTCAAAGCTGTAAGACACAAATTAAAAACTGGGGCCAGGGGCTGAGCCTAGGTACAGAAATTCTCGCCATCACCACACTCTTTTGTCTTATCTCACCTCTTCATATGAGACTAAATGATTTTTCTGACCTCTGAAGACTTTGGAACCTGGATCTCTGCTTAAATTTCTCTCTCTTTTTAAAGGCTTATTTATTTTTGAGAGACAGAGAGACAGAAAGAGACAGGGAGACAGAGAATCCCAGGCAGGCTCTCAGCCACCCAGGCGCCCCAATTTATCTCTTCTTTTAAAGTTTATCTTGACACACCCCCTTATTTTATTGCTATAGACAAAATAGCAGCATTACCAGATAATCTTATGTTTATAACTTTGCACGAAAATTCTTCTTGCCCATATCTAAAATAACACTTAATAAAATCAAGAAGGCCAATTTTTTTGCTCAACATCAATTTCAGAGAAACTAATTATGTATTTGTCAGATTTGTAGAGTAAATAAGGAAAAAAATAGTGACTTTAAAAGTCTAATTTATCTGTCTCTGTCTCAAAAATAAATAAAATGTTAAAAAAATTAAAAAAAAAAAAAAAAAAAAGGGGCGCCTGGGTGGCTCAGTCGGTTAAGCGGCCGACTTTGGCTCAGGTCATGATCTCACGGTCCGTGAGTTCGAGCCCCGTGTCGGGCTCTGTGCTGCCAGCTCAGAGCCTGGAGCCTGTTTCAGATTCTGTGTCTCCCTCTCTCTGACCCTCCCCTGTTCATGCTCTGTCTCTCCCTGTCTCAAAAATAAATAAAATGTTAAAAAAATTTAAAAAAAAAGTCTAATTTATATGGTTACTTTTTTCTAATCTCTTTATCATTTAGAATTGAAACGCTCATATGTTTAATTATACACAAAACCTGTTGTAAGGTACCCATTTAGGAAAAATAAATGAGACAGTAAAAATGTCAAGATGTATACATTCAAATACTTTTGGCCCCTGCAAATTTTCTTCCTAGCTCTTAAAAAAAAATTCTTTTTTAACGTTTATTGATTTTTGAGAGTGGGGGTGGTGAGGGGAGGGACAAAGGATCTGAAGCAGGCCCCAAGCTCTGAGCTGTCAGCACAGAGCCTGACATGGGGCTCAAACTCACGAACTGCGAGATCATGACCTGAGCCGAAGTTGGACGCTAGGCCAACAGAGCCACCCAGGTGCCTCTCTTCCTAGCTCTTTAATACATTCATAGAGCAGGTTATGGAGTCGGCTGGGTAAAAATACACAAATATGCATGCAGCAACAGAATTACTCAGTGTTTTACGAACCTCAAATAGAGGGGAAAGTAACCTACCTCTTCCCTTATTTCTCATCACGTTTCTTAAAGGGTTTAGAGAAATCATAAGGAGCAGGTAGGGAGAGACTATGTAATTGCTTCTTTCTCTTTCATGGCTCCTCACTGTCCATTTAGAATACAGGTGCTCAAGGGGCGCCTGGGTGGCGCAGTCGGTTAAGCATCCGACTTCAGCCAGGTCACGATCTCACGGTCCGGGAGTTCGAGCCCCGCGTCGGGCTCTGGGCTGATGGCTCAGAGCCTGGAGCCTGTTTCCGATTCTGTGTCTCCCTCTCTCTCTGCCCCTCCCCTGTTCATGCTCTGTCTCTCTCCGTCCCAAAAATAAATAAAAACGTTAAAAAAAAAAAAATAGAATACAGGTGCTCCATCAGGGACCAAGGATAGATTTCACTGCTCTGGAACACGACTGCGAGGAAAATGCACAAGCCGGTGCCCGGCTCTCCCGTTCCGCAGAGGAGAGAATGTGAGCAAGCACAGGGAAATGCTCCTATGCCCCCAAGACCCGGATCCATAAACTGAGCTTCCCAGGACGGCCTGTGGTTCACCTGTCCCTAGTTCTCCTCTTCTACTGCACCAATCACTATTTTCCTCTGGTGTTGTCTACTGAACCAAACGAGTCTAAACACCGTTTAAACACTAAAGATCGCCTGAAAGCGTATGCCATTTATTTTTAAGACCTATTTCTTTTCATTTCTACTTTCTAGGAAGGGCTTTTGAAAAAAATTCCTACATAGGATATCTCTTCCTATTTTATATGTTCCTGCTGCTACTATATTCTATGTATTAGAGAGGGGCCAACATTTCATTAAAAAAAAGCTATATATACATATATATACATATATAAAATATATTTTTTAATTACCTTGTCCAAAGTAAGCTCCCTTATGCACAGCTTGAACACCTTGGTAACCCAAACTTCTACAGATGACCTGTCCACCTCGTAGCTCCCAGTGGTCATCACAGACCGTGCCCCAGTGGCCACTGTGGAAAATCTCCACTCTGCCCTCATGAGGACCGCTACCACCAACCAATCGTACGGTCTTAGGTGGAGCTGGAACAAAAGCAAGCAGGGGTTAATTATATATAACTATTGTTTTATAGTGCTTAAAAAATTGCCACATTTTCCCCCCAATAAGTACGACTACTGAAACAAATATTAAACTTTCTAGCACCACCTGTTGGTAAAGAGTTTAATTGCAAATATTGCATTAGTCAAAACTGAAGTCGAATTTCTTCGGTCTCAACACTTCTATGAGTGACATATACAATTTATGTAAGTTACATATATGAGAACACTTCAAATATTATGCCCCAAAGACTTTAAAATTTAACATCTAAAAGTTTATTAATATCCTAAAGATTTTTCATACTACTTAGTAAAAATAATAACAAATTGGTTATTTTCTTGCCACATTAACACACAAACCGGAACACATAATCCAGTGACTTTCAATGATGTAGGAAGTGGAAGATATTTTATAAATTATAAACATAAAAATAGATGACCAAACATCCTATCTTTTACAAGAGAATCAAGATAACTATAGTGACAATGTTTATTATTTTGGATATTTTGAGAAATTACTAAGGCAATAAACTTTGTGAAGAAATATACTATGTGTTTAACTATAAAAATAATTTTGTTCTGCAAAATTTAATCAAATTGCTATGTATGATAAACCTTTATAAAATTTTGATCATGTGCACGTTTAAATGACTATTAAATGACTCTTTTGGTTTTTTGTTTTGTTTTGTGTTTTGGGAGAGAGAGAGAGAGAGAGAGAGAGAGAGAGACAAAGAACACCCGGGGAGAGAGAGAGAGAGAGAGAGAGAGAAAGAGAGAGCGAGAGAGAACACCCAGGGCAGAATCCAAAGACACAAGGCTCTGTCTCAGCGGTGAGATCATGACCCGAACCAAAATCAAAAGTCAGACGCTTAACAGACTGAGCCACTGAGGTGCCCCATGCCTCCTATTTTTAAAGAAAACAACATATATATATATATATATAATGAATATATATATATATATAATGAATATATATATATAAAATGAACTTAGGGACAGATAAATAAAAGTATGTAAATATTATAAAAACAAGTCACTTGGAGAATAAAAATTTCTTTTTTTATTTCTTTTTTAATTTTTATTATTTTTTTTTAAGGTTTATTCATTTTTCAGAGACAGAGAGACGGAGCGTGAGCAGGGGAGGGGCAGAGAGAGAGGGAGACACAGAATCCGAAACAGGCTCCAGGCTCTGAGCTGTCAGCACAGAGCCCAACATAAGGCCCGAACTCACGGACGGCGAGATCATGACCTGAGCCGAAGTTGGACGCTTAACTTTCTAAGCCACCCAGGTGCCCCAGAGAATCAAAATTTCTTTAAAGAGCCTGTATTATTCTAGTAAGTTTTCATTTAAAAATCATTTGGCTGAAGAATAGAATGAAAGGCAGAGACAGAAAATACTTTTAAAATTTAGTTCATGGCTAAATAAAAATAACAATATTCTCTAATAATTATAAAAGCCAACGAATAAGTACAGTTCTATTTAAATGTATCTTTTTAATGTAAGTTTGAGAAACACTATAGTGAAAAAAGCAAGATGTGACTATCACCAAATATATCCCTGTCATATGAAAATGGAGTGTTAGGGAATGGGTTTACAAAGCTCAATTAATTGAAGAAATATTCAGCAACATTTTTTTCCTAAATTTTATTGAAACCATAATCCAGTAACAAGTAAAGAATACCAACAATTTTCTATAACATTCTATAACAAAACTGACTGAGCCACTCAGAAACATAAAAAGCTAACATGTTAATATGTGGTATTATAATTATAATTATTTTCTTGATTCTTCCAAAATAGAATTCAGTGCTAAATACCGAATTAATGTAATCAGGCCCAAGTGCATAAGCCATTCCTCACTTAATAAACATGAGTTTAAAACATTCTTAAAGGCAAAATAATTTGTTGTTACAGTATTCACACTTTCAATTACCAAGTAAAATACCCATGTGACCCAGTCATTCATTATAATTGCTTAAGAAAATGGGCAATAATAATCCAGGAGTGGATTGTTTAATGTTTTAAAATATTAGAGTCATGTAGTATTAACAAGTACCACCCCCAAAGGTTTTGTCTTTCCAGAAGTCAAATATACCCACACATAATATATTTATCATGATGCTGTGACAAAACACATCATATGTAAACAGTTGATTACATGAGCTTGATGTTCTTCTTACCCAAATAGGTGTATGAAAGTGTTATGGCTGTGTATTCTTTACCACTTACCCCTCCCAAAATGTCATTAAGAAGCCTTGTGTATCCTGGGGTAGTATTTCTCAAACATTAGTATCGTCTTAGCCTGTTCAGGCTCTATAACACAACACCATAGACTGGGTGGCTTAAACAATCAACGTGGTATTTTTCACAGTTCTGGAGCGTGGAAGTCCAAGACCAAGGTGGTGACAGATTTGGTCGGTGGTGTGGCCAGCTTTGTTGGCATGTAGACAGTGTTAATGCATGTAAGAAAGAGTAGGGGAGCTATTTCCTTATTGAAGGTGAGTTTTGAGCAAAGACAGTAAGTCCAGCTCATAATAGATATTTAAAAAATCTTGATATAGTTATGTAATATTAATTATACTATATATTTAGATGTGTTTTCTTTCTTTTTTATATCTGTCACTGTAGAGTATAGCTGAAGTGAAAAACCCAAGAATCAGATAATCTGGGTTTTAGTTCTGCCTCTCACATGGCTTCTATGACCTTATGAAAGCGTTTAACTACCCTAAGACCAAGTTTTTCAGCAGGCCAAAAATATCTACTATCTCGCCCTCTGCAGAAAAAGCTTGCCAACCCCTGGTGTAGTTGAAAACACAATCCATGGACTAGAATGACAGAGGATTTCGGTAGGGATACTTTTGCTAAGTGGTCCTGGAACAAATAAGGTCATGGCTCATCTCTGCTTTCCTTTACAGCTTCGCTGAGAACCACTCCATCCATGCACTTCTTGTTTTTTACTTCTGTTACATAACTGGTCACATTTCCCAAATAAGCCTTGCTCTCCCTTATTTCTGGAGCTTTGATCCCTGTTGGAAATGCTCCCTCAACCCCCCACACCCTTTCTCCCACACACACACCATCCAGTTCTCCCCGCGCCGCCTCCAGTCCCAGGGTTTGGATAGGTTTCCGTCTTGAAGCTTCAGCAGCACTAATGACCCACCAAAGCACTCTAAACCAGTTTGTTTTCTCCATTAAACTGAGATCCTTACCACTAACATTTCAGCACCTGGCAGAGCACAGGATTTCACTTAGGAGGCACTTGATGAAGAGTTATGGTATGAGTGAGTGAATGAGTCGCCGTGAGCTCTTCCTGATGTGCAAAGTGCATTCCTGAGTGGATGGAGTTAGTAAATGCTGAAAATATCAAACAATAGAAGACATAGAATTCAATATTTCACAGGTGTCTGGAGGGACTATAATTCTCCTACGTGTAGAAGCAGTAAGGGAAGATGCTGGTTTACCTGACACAGCAATGAGATTTTGCCTCTGGGACTGGCCGACACTGTTTGGTTAATACGTTTTTCTTTACATATGTTAATACATTCCATCAGGTTAGGTGATCTGGCATATCTCCGCTCTGATTCATTTTCGTTTAACTTCCTACAGGCAATCTGACTATTCTTATTTCCCAGTTCTGAAGGGAAGGGTATAGTACTGATAATTTCTATATATTCTTAAAAGTCTGTATATAAACTAAAACCAATATATAAAATATTTATTATACTAATAGCTCACTCATATTTCTATGATCCTAAGAAAAATTTTTCAAAAGAAAAATATGTCATAGAGCAGATAATTTACAAAAAGTTTTATAATGTAATGTGAAGAAATAATTCAAAACATAATAAAAGTTAACAACTTTGGAGGTTATTTTTGTTTTGTTTACTGTGGGCTTATTTTGAAAGGAGGAAATAAAACATAACTATAATAAATATCTTAGAATAGAGAAAGAGTTGATTTTTATATATACGTTAAATGAGGAGTTTTGGGGGCATTAAGCATAACATCAAAAGATCATGTAGAAATGGAAAAACAAAGATGATAATATAAGTATTATACAAAAAGACCAGAAGTACCCAAGGAAATTACAGTTATTTTGTATATGGGGCAAGAAATTGAATATATAATCTTTTCCTTCTTTTCTGGAATTGCATTATTTTAAAAACTAAGATTCATAAAAGAAGTGGTGGCTGGAGAGTCACTAATGTCCTTACTGTTGTAAAGGGTCAGTCAATGACTCAAAGCTGAAATTCACAAAATTGAGAGGAAAGAACAAGCTCAGAATGAGAGAGATATAAGGCCATTCATGGAAGGAACACACACAATATTGTCTGCTGTTTGTACATAATATATATGTAGCAAATGTATAAAACCAGAAATGGAAAGAGACATATACATTCCAAGATAAAGGTTCACCCTGGAAAAGCTAGGGACGCTGGCATAAATAGGGTCTCAGCTGTATTAGTTAACATTCTGTTTCGTAAAAAACAAATACCTGTAGTCGTTATGGTAAAACGTCAAATTCTCCAAAATCCAGGTGATGTGTACATGACTACTGGGTAGCTGTTTGTTATAAATGTTCATCTTTTTTCCCTTTATATTTGAAATATATTTTATTTAAAGAAGAGAACACATCTACAGCTGTGTTGATGGAGCCACACGTGAGCCCTAAATAAGTTACAAAAGTGCTTCAGTGCAAGTCTTAAGAGTTTGAAAAAAAGAGATTCTAACTCTACTAGGCTCTATTAGATAGGAAAAATTCTAATTTGAAAAGAGAGATCAGGAAGGACGTGAACTATGGGGGCTTCTTTGCATGTGTCCCTCACCGCTACTTGCGTAGAAGTCAAGAACGGAGGTTAAAAACAATTCTTGAGGAGTATAGTTACCTCAACTATTACCATATCATTTACCTCATGGTCACGTTTTCTTTATTCATAACATTTATTAGAATTAGAATTCAGGGTTAAATTTATTACAATGGTAATTATTATATTTATTTCCAAATTTAGTAAATTAAAAAAAAAATCTGATTGCAGTTTGATCTGGAAGTCCTCACAATGTGGCCAAATTCCTCTAGAAAGGAAAGTGATGTCTTCTTTACGATAATTAGCTTCATGAGGTAGTTAGCTATGAACCGCACAACCTTGATATCAAATGTCTGGAGAAACAGAGTTAAACCTCTCTGGAAAATTACCGTAAGAGATTTTGAATCTTACTCTGGAAGCTGAAGGAGACAAACATTTTGGAAATCCGAGACAGAGCAGAGCACAAAGTAGATGGAAAGGGTCTTAGTGGAGAAGAGGCGTGCAGTGTAGTCTGATGGCAGCGGAGAGATTGAGAGCGGCCAGGGAGGAAAATGTAGTGTCTACACTGGCTGGGAATTTCAAGACAATGAAATCTGAGGTTCACCTTTACCTTGTAGACTGTTCTGCTTGCATTTTCCTATTATAACTAAACCTTCAGTAAAATCCTCTCAGATCCCCAGGCAGAACTAGGCTTCTTCCTCAAATGAAGGGAGAGACGTAGTGCTTATTGTGGAATGAGCAGTGTGGAGAGAAAGAAAAGGTATGTAGGTTGTTTCCTAAACCAACCATAACGAATGATCCCCATCGTGTGGCCTAAAACAAGAAATTTATTCCCTCACAGGTTTGGAATCCAGAAGTCTGAAATCAAGATGCCCACAGGGTCATACTCCTTCTGAAGGCTCATCGGAGAAATCCTTCCTCGCATTTTCCTAGCTTCTAGTGGCTCCTGGCAGTTCTTAATGTTCCTTGGCTTGTAACTGTGTCACTCCAATCTCTGCCTCTGTTTTCTTCCTGGGTCTGTGTGTCCCTCTCATAAAGATGCCATTTGAGTTAGGGACCACCTGGATCCAATATGACCTCATCTTAGCTTAATTACACTTGCAAAGATGCGACTTCCAAGTAAGGTCACATTCTGAGGGTTCATGCGGATGTGAATTTTCACATCCTTAAACCCAGTAGCACAGAGGTAGCAGGGAAGATACACGGTGGAAGGTAATTTTTTCTGTATTTTCATCAGACTCTTTCAGATAGGAGGCACTCAAATTGCCTTAGAACATGAGGTTGGTGTTCAGTTTTATTTTAACATTGAAGAACAAACTAAAGGCCCAAGATTTGAGGACTGCAGAATGAGCAGGTAGTAGATATTTTGGCGGCATTGGAAATTCACTGGAAATTAGTTAGCAAAGTCCACCGTGATTCTACTGAACACTCATAGTTCAGCCTCTGAATAACTAAAGACTGAGAATCTGTTGCTTCAAAATCCACGATACCAAACTCACATAGCACTGAGTAAGTCTAACTTAAGTATGAATGAGAGTGAATTACTTCAGTGTGTGCAAATTAAAAAGTAGCAGAAGGCTATTATTTCCTATATTTAATTTGCCACTTTTTGAGCTTTCTCATCGGAGAGAGCTTTAAAAGAATCTTGCTGGAAGAAGCGGTACATTTTTAAGATGGAAGAACTTTGTGTTTAAAAAGAATACCTCTCTTGTTGTGCAGATCCCCACAAGGATATGATGGTTAAGAAGTTTATGTTGGGGGGGGGGGGGACAAACAAAATGGAAAGGTTGAGTAAGACAAGAAAATCAAGTGTGGTTGGGAGTGTAAGTTGTCTGAGAGTATCCTGGGCACTAATGTTGCTTCTACTACTGGGTTTCCAAATTGTCAATTAAACAGACGTGTCTGTGTTTCAAAGACCATACTGTTTTCTTCAAGGGACCGTATCCATGTATTAGGGTATTTATTATCATTTTAGACCAATTTTGTTATTATTTAATATCTCATTTCTACGTGAGTCTTAAGTTTCTAGAGTTGCTGAGGAGAACTGCAAAAAATTTATAAAGGTGCATTTTACTTGCCTATTTTTAGCCTATTTACAATTTGCTCTTCACTTAAAACCATTAAGATATTGAATGGAGCTAATTTATAAAACTCACACCACAAAATAGCATTAATTACATTATCATTCTTTCTGATTTCTGAAAATGTAGACATCAATCAGATCTCATAAATGTCCTTGTGTCCCTCTTTATAATCTGTTAAGACGTTGATAAGTGATTTAGCCTATTTGAGCCTTGACTATTTATAAAATAAATATATTAACACGTACCTCCTACATTTGAGGTGTCAAATATGACATTATGTGGAAAAAATGTATTTTAAATAGTAAAGTACTAATCAAAAGGTAGTGATAGAATTATTCATTTTATTTCATTCTGAAAGTTATTCTAGGAAACTATGAAATCATAGACTGTATGATTTTGAGTTGTGGATTTCGTGGAGAAAAATGTCTTAACTTTGGCCCAAGGAAGATTTATCTGTCCAGTTATTGGCAAGGCTGACAACCCAGGACAGATTCTTCGACGTTTTATGAAGAGAAAATTATTTTCTAAAATAACTGAGTGTTTGCCCCTTGAATTGGATCAGGAGGTAAATTAAAAGCCAATACACATTCTCTTTGTCATTGTGTGCTATATTTTGTTTAGGCTCATAACTTTTCAGAGCTCCAGGGGGCCATCACGACGGACTTGCCAGGACCGGTGGAAAATACCATAGACAGTCTCCATTACCTCTGCATTTGATAGGAGAAGCCATGATTTGTGTCCGAGAGCTGTGTCCACAATATTTGAGGACACATCACTTGACGTCTCAAATATCCAACAAAAAAAGCTGTTTCTCGGGGCGCCTGGGTGGCGCAGTCGGTTGAGCGTCCGACTTCAGCCAGGTCGCGATCTCGCGGTCCGGGAGTTCGAGCCCCGCGTCGGGCTCTGGGCTGATGGCTCGGAGCCTGGAGCCTGTTTCGGATTCTGTGTCTCCCTCTCTCTCTCTGCCCCTCCCCCATTCATGCTCTGTCTCTCTCTGTCCCAAAAAAATAAATAAACGTTAAGAAAAAAAAAAAAAAAAGCTGTTTCTCTCTCCTCCAGGACTCATTGCTTCCATTTGCTTAGCTTAAACTTTGGCTGTTTTGGTGTAATCAAAGTAGATACTCTTAGAAACAAGAAAAAAAGCATGGGATAGCGAATTTTGTTTGCATAATAACAGAAAGAAAAGCAGAAAATAATGCAAAATGTGGGTCCTTAGGTTAGGGTACTAAATGCTTTATTTCACATGAGAGGGTCCTACTGCTTATTTACCAGAGGGGGCTGGGGGGGGGGGGGCGGTGAGGATCTGTATCATAAAACAGGAAGCTTGTTTAGATGGGAAGTCAGGCTGCAAACTTCCTTTATGACTTCCGACAAATTGTTTTGCCTGCTTTCATTGTATTTAATTTCTTCATTTGTTATGACATCTTGCAGAATTGCCTTCTAGGACTTTCGTGAGAACTGGTTTAGTCCATGAATGTACTTTGAAGAGGTTTGCAGGGGTGCCTGGGTGGCGCAGGCGGTTGACCGTCCGACTTCGGCCAGGTCACGATCTCGGGGTCCGTGAGTTCGAGCCCTGCGTCAGGCTCTGGGCTGATGGCTCGGAGCCTGGAGCCTGTTTCCGATTCTGTGTCTCCCTCTCTCTCTGCCCCTCCCCCGTTCATGCTCTATCTCTCTCTGTCCCAAAAATAAATAAAAATGTTGAGAAAAAAAAATTAAAAAAAAAAAAAAGAAGAGGTTTGCAAAAGAGACTAAAGACACTCTAATGTGATAGGATTTAAAATGAGATAAACTGGGATTCACACTCCACCTCATATATGCTAGCTGTGTGATTTTGCACAGGTTAATGACCTGTTCTAAATCTCATGCGAAAAACAGCAGACTGATAGGTTTCTTGAGAGGATTAAGTGAAGTAGGTATATACATAGGGCTCTGTAGAACACCTGGCCCAGAAGACTCACTTTCTGTTATAGGTATTGTTATGAATATTATTATTTCTTAAGAATTCAGATTTCTGGCCTAATTGGGAATCGGTGATGATACGACAAAAGTATCATGTATAAAAGAAATTTTCAACTACACTGTGCTTCAGAATTCCCAAGAAACCTTCTGGAAACCGCACATAGCAGCCTACAACCCAAATCCCTAAAATAAACATCTCTGTATGTTGAGTCCAGCCATCCATATGTGATAAAAGCCTGAGAGATCATTCTGATGCTCACCATAGCCTGAGAACAAATGTCAGAACAATAGAAGAATTTTTTTGCTTCATGGAAGAAATTACCTAATATTGCTGTCCAATAAGCACTTAACAAGAATATTATTAAGTATTATTTAACAGCGCAGTTAAGTTGATCCACTTTTTCAGGAACTTTAGCCCTGCACTCTGAGATTCTGAAGGGGTGATCCTGCCCAACCCATCATTTGGTATTGATCCTTTACAGACTACAGTACTTAGTCAAGGGAAAACTCAGATTCCAAGAAGAGACCACAAGAGTTCTTTTGAAGGAAAAAAGGTGGCACTCTTTCTCAGACATGGATAAATGTGCAGATTCTGCAGCACAGCAAGAGCCTAATGGACTATGAATAGATATGAGAGACAGAGAGAGAGAGAGAGAGAGAGAGAGAGAGAGAGAAGGAGAGAAGGAGAGAGATACTGAATCTAAATGACTTAGTTTGAACTCCTGGATCCCACTAAGCCTGAAGCAAAACCATCTCTTGGAATTCTCCATTATGTGAATCAATAGGTTCTGTGTCTCCATTAAGCAAGTTTCCACTACTTTCTACTTAAAAAACTCTTACAAAGGCATAAATGGTGATTATTTGAGAATAAACATTCTCAAGAAATAGCTTCCCAGGTCATTCTTTTTCTCATGATCTAATTAATCACCATTGGTTACAGTCTACTTAAACTGAATTAGCCTGGCGATCTTTATTATTCCATGAAAACACCGTAATGTAAAAGAACATCCCTGCAATGTCAAAACAAAACATTGACAAGAAACAAGTAAAAGTCTCGATACTTTCCTGTTATAGTATGAATTATATCCACCCGAAATTTCCTGTTATAGTATGAATTATATCCACCCGAAATACACCTGTGGACATCCTAACACCCATGTGACTGTATATAGAAATAGGGCCTCTAAGGAGATAGTTCAGGTTGATTGAGGCCATACCGGTGGGGCCTAATCCAACAGGACTAGTGTCCTGAGGGCACTTAGATCTTGGACTTCCAGGGTCCAGAACTAGGAGGGAACACATTTGGGTGTAGTCACCCTGTCTGTCGTACTTTGTTCTCACAACCCTATCAGACTAATCCACGTCTCCCTCTCTTTTCCTCTCTGTTTTGGGTTTAGTTGCAAATGAAATGAGTAACAGAGTCCCTCAATGGGTATAAATTTGAAAATACAGCTTTTTCTCTAATTTATAAGTTAGGAGCAGCCATCCCTGTTATGTCATGATCTGAGCACAGTAAAAACCTCCTTTTAACAAAATCACTGTGCCACTGAAATGCCAACTTTATTTAAAGGCTTAGCAGCGTCTATTTAAAAAAAAAAAAAAGAAAAAAAGAAAGAAAACGGCAAAGGGGCACCTGGATGGCTCAGTTAAGTGGCCAACTTCAGCTCAGGTCATCATCTCCCAGTTCATGGGGTTGAACCCTGCATCGGGCTCTGTGATGAGAGCTCAGAGCCTGGAGCCTGCTTCAGATTGTGTGTTTCCTTCTCTCTCTGCCCCTCCCCTACTTGTGCTCTGTTTCTCTCTCTCTCAAAAATAAATAAACAATTTTTTTTTAAAAAACCTGCAAAAGTATTTATTAAGGGCCTATTAGATGTTTTACTACAGTAATAATAATTACTCATTTGGCTACTTTCTGTGATTAATATAATACACGTTCTTTTGGTATAGACATAGTATTTCTATGTGCGAGTGAAATAGAAGGTAACAGAATATAACAGGAGACTACAACAGGAGAGAGTTTGGCATGAAAGCTTGTTTTGGAATAGAACAGATAATCATTTTGTAGGGAATAAATGAATTATGCTATAAGCCATGTGGAGTTTTTGCAAAAATATTGTGCACAGAGACTGAATATTTGTGTTCAGGTGAAGCAATTTACCTTTCAGCATTTCTAGGAAATGGAAAATCAGAATTACACAGAACATCATTAGGAAGAAGGGTGGTTTTCATTTTGCTGAATCAGTCATATTAAGATTCCTTTAAATAGTTCCCGGTAATGAGCATCTGAAAAGTTGCTGGGATTCAGGTGTTCCATTTTGCAGTGAGTGGGTCAGGCAGAATGCGAGTAATTCAGGGAAGCAGGGAATGGAAATCACACAGAGCACCCCCGGGAAGGGGCCAGTCTGTAGGTTAGGCCATAATGGGAGATATTTCTCGGGCACTTCACGTGCAAGCCAGCAACTGTGTGGTTCTGGGGAATCTGGTGTAGAGATTCCCTCTGCAGGACGGTGCATTTCCAGAGAAGCCCAGGGAGAGAGGGGGCGAGTATGGTTGTGAGCCCGAAGTCGGACGGTGCCTTAATTAGAACAAAGGAAACGATCTCGTGGTGGCGTGAGACCACAGTGACTGCAGAGTGGGAAGCCAGCACCCGGTTCTCTGAAGCGGGGCAGGCAAGCTGTTTGGTCTTCTGAGGCTGTGGATGATGGGAACCGGTGTGTTGGGTCTAGTCCACCACTTTCAGGCTTGTAACCAGATGGATTTCAAATTTTGCTGGTGTGAGAGACCTGGGTGGAGCTGTACTGTTTTTTTTTTTTTTTTTTTTCTTTCCTTCTAAGTGGCTCCGGTAGGAGTCGGGCTGTGTTGAGTCAGCTCGGAAGAGAGACTCAACAGGGTAAACGCTGACCGCTGGATCCATCCCCGATTTAAATCTCTTATTTCAACTTACACGACGTATTAGTCATCTCCACTATTCGGGAACACACCCATTGTGTTAACGGAACGTTACACGTTTTGACAACACCTCACGGACTCGCATGAAGCTTTAAAAACCACAGACTGTCAAGAACAAGAAGGCTTAGCTAAGTTACCTGGAGCCACGTGGCTCCCGATGGTGTATTCTGCTCAATCATAACGGGTGCTGCTGAGAAAACTACACAATTGAGTTTGGAAAAAGAGACACAATAACAGAAGAGGGACATCAAAGCAGCCAGATTATATTAAAAAATATATCTGTGAGCCAGTTACTGAAAAAATGTTAAGAGTGAGCCAGTTACCGAAATAAAAACAGAATATTAACAGGTGGTTCCTTCTCCTCACGCCCATAAGTAAATAACTCTTATTACCGACAATGTAAACTTCGCAGGTGTTCCGGGGAGACTATGTTTCTGAATAACAGATGTGGGGCAGAACTGGAGGCAAGAGCCGACCTAGTATGCGAAGGTAGAAACATACACAAATCAAGATTAATTGGCAATGCTTTTTTTTTTAATTTGAAATAATGGAAGTCATACTCTAAGAATTTCCACCTGCTTTGTGTCTTCAAATTATTAGGCCCATTCCGGAAAACCAAGTTGCTTATTACAAATCTCTTTCCCTCTTTTCCCCACACCCTCCACGCTATGCATTTGCGGCATTTATACTTAAGAAAAGAAAAAACTAGCGTGGGGGTGTTGAATGCAGTCATAGTTACAACATGGGGCTTTGGAGATTGATATACCTGGCTTTGAGTTTCTGCCCTTCCATTTATCAGCAGTGAGCTTCAGTTTCCAATCTACAAAATGGGAATAACAAAGTACCTACCTCAAAGGCTCTTCTGAGGATTAAATGAGATAATGCATCAAAAGCCCCTGGTGCACACCCAGTGTTGTCTAAATGTTCACTGTTATCATTATTTAGTGTTTGGAGGAGAAGGTTTTACTTCGGTCGGCTGAATGCTTTGAGAAAGACCAAAATTCATCTGTGATTGTGCTGTCCTCAGTAGAAATCAATGGCAAGTCAAACTGATATTTCACACCCTTGCACGAGTTTTAAGACACTGTAAATTCACATTCTAATTACAGTCTCATTGGGCATGAATAAAGCACAGTAAAAAATACTGACCAATGACACATTGGTCATCGGTGTGTTTAGGACAGAGCCTCACACAAAGTGTTTAATTGTATGGTAGGAATTGTTTTTGCTTGACTGAAACACACTTCCACGTCAGGCGAGAACAGAACAGAGGAATCCTTGTGATAAGCAGGAGAGCTCGAGGCAGATTTCTGTCTCTTCCTCGCACGTTACTCAGGGTGGTATAATTTATGCATCTGAGCTGGGCATTCAGATCTATTTTTGTCTAAGGAGAAAAGAGAAATCCTTCTCCCCTAATTTGCAAAGTCTGGATCAGTATTTCACACACTTAGAATCTACTTGCACTTTGGGGTGTCAAGCAACCTGTGAATGGAGTGCCCTGCAATTATCTGCCACGATCTCTGGGATCAGGGTCATTCTGTGGCCAGTGTGGACCACAGCCCGATGGCAAGGGAAGACGGGTTCCCAGGTTCTAGTTGGCCCCCAGTACAGAGTGGGGTAGGAAGTGGCACCTAATTCAACCCCGGACAAAGAGCTTCAACTCCCCTCCCGGTGTTTGCATTAACTGGCTAGTCGACATGGCCAGTCTTCTAACACTAAGGACCATCTCGAGACTGGCTGATTCCTCCCCCTCCTCTTTTTTGTTTTTATTCTTGGAGACTCTGGTGTCATTAGGGGCAGACCCAGAGGACCATAGACAACTCTAATTTGTTTCAACCCTTCTTGGAGCTTTCTCATCAGCAGAGTCTTGGGCTCACGCTTCGTCCTTCAGAGCCTGGACTCTCTTGTTTTATTAGACTGACATTTTGTTCGGACCTCTGTTGACAGCTTCTGGCCTCTGGCACACACTCCGTTTAGTCACTTCTTTTATTTACAACTTACGCTCTTCTGCTCGGCCCAGACAAACTCAGTGATTTGTGATCTGGTCACACTTTCATTCCTCTGTCTCGCGTAAAATCTCATCTTCCTCTCTAGCATCTCTCTCTTTTTGTCCGTGACATTTACTTGGCTTCTTGCATTTTCATTTTGCTTTCGCTCCTATCCTCAGGACCGGTTTTAAATGTCTGCGTGATTCCGGCACGGAACAGCAATTCTGGTTCAGAGAGACCACGGCGAAGCAGACCTTGTGTGTTTAAAGCACTTTATGATTTTACAGGGCATCTTCACACACACAGTATCTCACGTGACCCTCACAACAACCCTGTGAGGTAGGTGTCATGAAACGCTTTTCCCAGGAGAGGGAATGGAAGGGCTGAGGGACACACGGACACGCTCAAATTCTACCAGAAATTCAAGACTGGGACGCCTGCGACTATTTGTAAACTGTGAAATGAGAAGTGTGAAAACGTCATCTGCTAATAAACAGAAAGAACTTCAAAAACAACATGATAGCCTATATTTTTCCTATTCCTTGTTTCGGTCTGCCTTTTCTTATTTTTTCTTTCCCCTTTCTCTTTTTTATCCCTTTGTTCACCTACATAAAATATTTCCAGTTCTATGGAAGTATTTCTTTATCTTCAGGATCTATACTAGATACTTAAAGCGTAAAATACAAAAGAGCTTTTGGCAATAGAAAACTTCAGCATTATTTTTTCATGATCAAAATACTTGCTTGAAATTGCCAGGTAATTGAAGGAAGTAAGTTCTGTGTTTTGGTCTAAATGTGTTGAATGAACTGTTCAAGCTCTACTCTACCTCACTATAAACTTTGGGAAAAACGGGGTGGGGGGGGTGGTATAATTTGTAGAGTAAGCAGATAAGAAGGTAAACTAAGCTAATCAAAATCAATATTTTTAATATTTTAAAGAATTTAATAATCTTGATCTCCTCTGAACACCTGTAGAGCCCTGTTCCTCCCCCAGTATAGCTCTGTTGTATTGTATAATCACCTGTTTCCATGTCTAGGCTTTCAGGGACTATTAGCTCTATGAGGGCCAGAGACAATAGTTATCTTATTAGCTGTTATGTTCAGCTACAGGAGGCACACAATGAACATGTGCAGAGTGAATGAACGAACGAACGAATTTTCTTTTATGTTATCCCTATCACTTATTGAGAGTATTGTTTTTGAATGTAAAGAACCCATATATAATCAATATCCATGAGATGTCTCCTAGAACCCAGTGGGTTAAATTGGGTTCAGTAAGACATCAGATGAGTGGGGAGCAGAGGGCTCCTGCTCTTGCTCTGAGAACTGGTAGGAGCAGCTTGCCAGTCAGTACATGGGAGATGACCCAGCTAAGGGTGCCAGCAGATGGTGGTGATGGTGGGTTACTAGAGTGGGAAGAGGTCTGAGCATAGGAACAGAGGTCCAAACAGCACAAAAGACCTGGAGAGAAAGCCATGTGGAAGCTGGATACGACACAGGAACCAGAGTCATTTGAAGGAGCCACAAAGGGATCTTGGAGTCAGTTGTGCGGATGATTTGTCCGGAGGTGAGGGGCCTTTTAATGAGATGGTAGCAGAGGGTGTCTTGCCCAACCTGCCTGATCTTAAAAGGGCCCTGCCCAAATATGATCCGGGAGTTGCACTGGTCCTGACAAATGTACAAAAGAGGAAATCAGTGATTACTCCTTTTATATTTAAATCATGCCTAAAAAAATATTAAATGTATTTGTTAAAATAATTTCATATAAAGTTTTATTTATCAGAAGTAACTGAAGATGTGGGGAATCAGGCAATTTCATGCAGAATAAATTGGTCCAACCTTTTTGGAGCCATTTACAAGAAACCATCACATTGTAAACTGCAAGCCACCTTTGGACTATTGATTCTACTTCTAGCAAATAGTCTATTATAGAGTATTTCCACAAGATCACGTACGAGACTGCTAAATGTAGCATTGCTTAATAAAGCCAAACCATGGCAAGCAAGAAATCAAGTGCTCCTGACTAGGGGATAGAATACGATAGTCACTGTGGCATAGCTATATAATGGAACAATGCAGAGTGGTCGAGAAAAAAGAGCTAAAGTCACATGGACCGACATGGGCAGATGACTGACATATTGACTTATATGAGGAAAAAGAAGAACATACTGTATAGATGTCTGTGTGTATGATTTTTTTCTCTCTTTTAGAAACATTATGGAGTTACACATACTCTCTGTGGGGCGGGGGGAGTGCATGGAGGGAAGTCTGCAGATCATAAACACTCATACACAGAAATGTCTCTATCATTGCTTTCACAAAGCAAGTGTGCACTTAAGTTCAAAACACCCATGAAAATATCTGTAAGTGAAACATCTCTGAAAGTATCTGAAAAACGTTCAAAGCGTTGGTAACCCCAGGTAACAGAAGGCAGTGTGGGTGTTCAGTGTATAGACTGCAAAACAGAGAAGTTCTTTACTTGCCAAACTTCCCCAGAGTCAAGGTTAAGTGGCTCAGAAAAAGTCTCAGGAACGGGAGCAAAGGAGATAAAAAAAAAAAAAAAAAAAAAGAACCAGAGATAAAGGCAGAGATAAAGACAGAGATCAACAGGAAGATAGGGAAAAGAGTTACGAAGAGCTTAAGTGAAAATAACTGGAGAGACACGGAGCACGGAAGGTAAGTGGGATAAAAAAAAAAAAAAAGTGTTCCAGCTGTCCGAAGTGATCACATTCCAGAAGTAATGAACACGCAGGAGAAAATGTACACTAATGTTTCCATATCTTAATATGATAACAGCAACGCTAATAATCACCGAGCGACGCCAAAGCTCGTGGGGGAGGCACACACTACTAAATGTTGTTCAGTTTAGGGGCAACGGGATCAACAGTGCAACAACTGTGAAAAGCATCCTGTAGCTACGTGATGCTTCAGGGGCTGGCATTCACAGTGCCGACCCTCAGTTATCTAAGTGTGGCATCCGTGCACGGTACAGGTGAAAATAATTCCTTCTGCTCTAAGGCAGAGAAATTGGTACTACGTTTTTAAAATAACTATGACTGAAAAGTGCTAGAGTTTTGGTACATTAAAGGATTAGCCATAATCTACCTAAAACAGACCCTGGTTGGGTAGAGATTATGTGTGTGTGTGCGCTCGGAGCGGCTACTCCCAGAGTCACAGCACACACAGGTCCTACTGGGGATGCAGGGGAGGGTCCCTCAATCCCTTTTCATAATCCTTTCACTGGATCCGTGTGGACGCAGCCCAGACACTCAACTGACTTACAGCCTGGTATGTTGAAGACATCTCCTCTAACAATCCTATCAAAAGGGATCCCAGTGTGAAATCTGTTCTGTTGAGGCTGTGATGTAGAACGCAACCTGTCAAGTTTTTAGCGATGCAAAACAAAACACAAAAACCCCAGCCTTCAGGGAATTGATGGGTCAGGGTTGTCAGATTGTCCAAATTCCTATAGGTAGCCTTTCAGTAAGTTTACTCAGTAGGCAAGGAGGCTATAATTGTTTCTATTCATAAACTTGGTTTTCCTTCAGCAGATTGAAAGTGGCTTGAAAAGTGAACAGCTTTCTATGTGGAACTTTTAGAAAACTGTGCTCCTCAAGAAAACAAAATACAAATGGGTAATGGGTAATGAAACTTAGAGTTGTATAATTTAATCTATTTGTTTTACTCCAATTAGCAAGCTTTATTTGTAGAACACTGTGGCTGGCTTGCAAAGAATCTCTACGGCTCAATACTGAAGTTCCCAATATTTGCCTCGAGCCCAGACCACTATCATCACAAGCTTATTTATTACAAGGCACACATAAAAACAATGAACCATAAACTTACTTAGCATGCTTCCGCTCCCTTTTTCCCCCTTCTGGCCTTTGGGTCCAGGATTTCCTTGGAAACAAACAAAAAAAGCACCAATTTTATTTGTAACCAATTAAAAAATTAATTGCTGTAAATGGAGACAAAAATTAATTGCTTTAAATGGAGACAGAGCATCACAAAGTAACCTGGAATCTCAACTTAAAACAACCTACAGATGCTCAAATACAATAATGTTGATGGTAATAACAATGGATATCATTTTATTTTATTAAAAAATTTAATGTTTATTCATTTATTTTGAGAGAGAGAGAGAGAGAGAGAGAGAGAGAAAGTGCAAGGAGGGGAGGGGCAGAGAGAGAGAGAGGAAATGAGAAGAGAATCCCAAGCAGCCCAACTCGAGCCTGAACTCACAAACCCTGAGATTATGACCTGAGCTGAAACCAAGAGTCTGTCTCTTAACCAACCGAGCCATCCAGGCACTCCAATGATGGCCATCATTTTAAAAGTCTATTAGGTCCGTTACATAATCTCAAATTATCTACAAGGGCATTAAACATCCGATTTTCCTAAAGCAGGCAAAACTAACGTATAAGCACAATTTGTGCTTATTCATCTTCTGTTTTTGATTTCCCTCTTTGATTTTTGCCTTTCTCTCTCCCCCCAGGATGTCTTGTGTCTTTTATCCCATCTTAAACCTTGATTTCTGTATTTTCCATTATACTTCATCTGTTTTTCTATTTAAGAGGGGAAAATCCCAAACATCTGGGAATGAATTTCTGAGAGTGCTAAGATCCTGATCGCCTCCTTCTGAGGGAAGGTAAGAAGGTCTGAGGGGCATCTAAACCTCGAAGCCTACTTACTTTGGCTTTGAGAAACCTTATCTATTTACATAGGGGTGTGGTAAAAGGCTAGCATTTTATAGGAGGGTCAGGATTTAAACAGGTATCGGAAACATTGTTAAAATCTTTGCTAAAGGTTGCTATTCAACCACAGCTCCACCTTTATTTCATTTTTTAAATGTTTATTTATTTTTGAGAGGGAGGGAGGGAGGGAAGGAGGGAGGGAGGGAGGGAGACCGACCGTGTGTGAGCGAGCACAAGTGTGAGCAACCAAGCACAGAGTACAAGCAGGGGAGGGGCAGAGAGTGGGAGACACAGAATCCAAAGCAGGCTCCAGGCTCCGAGCTGTCAGCACAGAGCCCCACTCGGGGCTCGAACTCACAGACCGTGAGATCATGACCTGAGCCAAAGTCAGATGCTTAACTGCCTGAGCCAGCCAGGCGTCCCTCAAATCTTTCTGAACTAAAAGTTTATTCTTCCATCAAATGAAAAAAATAACACCTTCCATTGAAGAGTTACCTTGAAAATCAGCAACGATGTTTATAAAGCCTCTTGCCCATAAGAGATGAATAAATTAACAGAAGGTAGCTCTTACCGTTTCACAACATCTCCCAAAGCTTAGCTAGAATGGTCCCACTGTGGTTTTATTCTCAGTGAACGAGAAAGGACTTTTTCATCTCACTTCACGTTTTATGGCACCATTTTTTTAATGCTTATTTATTTATTTATTTTGAGAGAGGGAAGGAGAGAGAGAATATGATACAGTTATTTTTAATTTTAAAGTTTTAATATTTATTTGGGTTTTTTATTGTTTTGTTTCCCTCATTTAGTTTACTTTGTATTCACCTTTGTTTTTGAACATTTGTTCTTATTCGTCATTTAAAGTCTTTTTGAGCCCCAATTTATCAGATTTAAAAATATAACATTACATTGATAAGTAACATGAGAATTGAGATTTAACACTTAAAAATTATAAGCTGCTTCCAATTAAAATTTCACTGTGAAGGTTTCATGAAATGCCAACCATTCCTTTTTAGAGTATGAATAGATTGTCTCTAACCATTTTCCATACATGATTACACTGTACATAATTATATTCACTTTTTAATTGTGATTCAGTCATTTCAGGTAATGTGAAACTTTCAAAAATCATTAATTTATCAAAGTACTCAACTCCTTTCCAATTTTTTCGATGATATACTTTTATGAGATATTGTATCTCCATGTCCCCAAGAGGAAAAGTCTAAGATATTAAACAAAAATTGGGACAGGGGTACTTAAAAGGGTGTAATGATCAGTTCTAATTCTTTCCAGAGAAGGTAATGTAATAAACAAGCTTAATTTGATCATTTTTGCTTTATTTAGAAAAAAGAAAGAGCTGTACACTCTTCTTGGGAGTCTTTTTATATTACAATTTGTTTTGGAGAGTTTAAAAATAGAAATGCTCGAGCCAGAGCCCTGAGGGAACGACCCACTTAAATCCTGTTAGCTCTCGATCTTATGATAAATCAAAAATCAGGTTTTTTTTAATTTTGCTTTTTTATTTCATACCACTTTTTAAAAATGATAAAATGAAACAAAACTTTTTTTTTGCCTTCTTATAAGTAAACACAAATGTTTTAGGTTACTCTAGCATGACTCAAAGATCTCCTCACAGACGAAGTTACTTGGAGATTTTTTTCTCACAGGTAAACACATCAGAAACATCCTTGCTAGAGAACACGAGTGCATCCCTCCTTTACAAGGATACCTTTGGCTAAAACGGAGCCCAAGAATTGTCAAAACCTGAAGGTAATCTCCCTCCATAAGTGGCACTCTTCAATCAAAAATAAGGAGTTTATATTTCTGAAAGCCATTAAAAAACAAGAAATAAATAGTATGTAATATATTGACATTCTAACTTTATGTAGAGGAGGGGGTATTTTCAATCACATTATGATTTCAAGTATTTTTAGTGCCCCTGCTATGGGCTGGAACACTAGGTTACTTATTTTGCCACACATGCCCTATGAGCCCAGGTCTTCAGGTATTTCAATTTTAGATGAGACCATCCTCTGCCCTAAGCCGAAGACTGCTTCCTGTTTCCTGAAGGCTTCACCTTTGACCTTCTCATTAACCTCCCCCCTCCTTCCTGGGTCTCCTCAACCCCTCCCTTATTTTATCCTGCCATCTGCATCTACGTGGTATTCAAATCTCTTTCAAAGAAAAACAAATGAAAACCACAACACAGAAAAACCTGATCTGTTCTCTGAGAGTCAAGACTGTTCAAGAGCTCACTCTACCTCCACGTTCCAGCTGATCCTGGATCCTGCACATCTCTGAGCATCCCCCGATCTGGTTTCCACTCACCCCACGGAAACTGCTCTCAATAAAGGTGACATCCTTACAACAACAGCAACAACAGCAAAGGGACTTCTCTAGAGCTCATCTTACTCGACCACCTTGTGAAACTCGCTCTTGCCTTTGGCTTTTTCTCACCACATCCCCCAGCTTTTCTTAATCACCCTGGCTGCTTCTGCTCAATCTACGGCTTGGCTTTTACTGCGGATCCTGTACCTCGCTGGTTAAGGCTTCATCCTCGGCCCCTTCTCCTCTCACCATCTGCCCATGAAAGAGTATTAAAACCAAAGATTCCAATAAACTTTTATATAATCATAGCTACAAGTGTGTCTACTTCTAGCCTCTCCTCTGAACTCCAAACCCATGTATTCACTGATTTGTGACTATTTCCATGAATGTCACAGAGAGAACGTTCAGTAATTATCTGTCAAATAAATACATGGATCATTTACAGTCGAGAGTTCCAGATACTCTGAAGAAAGACCATAACTCACCCTTACAGTCGGACTTTGAATGGGCTCTGTGACTCCAGCCGAAGGGAGGCACCTTATTTACAGGCTCTAAAACCTAGTTCATTCGGCGAGGTTACATTCAGAGATTTTGAAGATGGGTAAGGTTACATTTCAGTTAAATCTTCAAAGCTCTTTGAAATACATATGTCAGATTATAACTGCTCTACTCTACAGATCTGTTAGATATCACGACAACATAAAGTCTTTCCTTTCTCTTAAGGACTATTAAGGACCGTGTCTTATTGACCCCTCATTTCCCAGGATCTAGCATTGCAGTGTATATACAGCAAGTAATTATTTCATGCAGAAGAAGGACACAAGGGGGGGAAGAAGAGGAGAGCCGAAGAGAAAATGAATAGGGTGCTCTTTTTTTTTTTTTTAAAGTCTATTTATTTTGAGAGACACGCAGAGAGAGAGACCGAGAGAAAGCGAGCAGGGGAGGGCAGAGCAAGAGGGAGAGAGAGAATCCCAAGCAGCTTCCTTGCTGTCAGTGCAGAGCCCAATGCATGGCTCCATCTCACAAACTGTGAGATCATGACCTGAGCCGAAATCAAGAGCGAGACTCTTAACCTAACGCGCCACTCAGGCGCCCCAACAGGGTGCTCCTTCTTAAGCTTTTTGCTTTTAAGGTTTATTTATTTATTTATTTTTTTAACGTTTATTTATTTTTGGGACAGAGAGAGACAGAGCATGAACGGGGGAGGGGCAGAGAGAGAGGGAGACACAGAATCGGAAACAGGCTCCAGGCTCTGAGCCATCAGCCCAGAGCCCGACGCGGGGCTCGAACTCACGGACCGCGAGATCGTGACCTGGCTGGAGTCGGACGCTTAACCGACTAGCTTTTTGCTTTTAAATCTGTCAGTGCTTTAAATATTATTCAGATAGTCCAGGCCGTGTCATTGGTTACAATATGACAATTACTGGATTTTATTTCTAGTTTTACTACCTTCTTTGGATTATTTTGGAGGAGAGACTCTATTATTCATTGTTTTAATCTACAGTATAACTAAAGTAGTACCAGGAATGATGTTCACATTTCTACTGAATTTGAGTTTTAAATAAGGCAGTGATATCCTAAGGATATCTTTTGTCATAGGAATTCTTACCTCTGCCCTTGCTTTTATTTTTGCAGAGTTTCTCTTTCTCCACTCCTTTTCTTTACCTGAATATATGGTTCTCAAAGTGTGTTCCCCAAAACAACATCATCACTATCACCTGGAAACTTGTGAGGACTAAAAATTTTCAAGGGAGCCCAGCCCCCAGCCCCCAGCCCCCAAACTGTTGATTTAGAAGCTCTGGGGGGTAGGGACGCCTGGGTGGCCTCAACTGGTTAAGCATCTGAGTCTTGATTTTGGCTCAGGTCATGATTTCACAGTTGGAGAGATTGAGCCCCTTGTCAGGCTCTGTGCTGACAGTGTGGAGCCTGCTTGGGATTCTCTCTCTCCCTCTCTCTCTCTGCCCCTCCCCCGCTCCCACATGCATTCTCTTCCTCTCTCAAAATAAACTTAAAACAAAAACAAAAACTCTGGGGTAGAGCCTAGTAAGCCATTTTAACAGGACTTACAGGCGATTCTAATGCCTGGTAAAGCTTGAGAACCTCCGACCTAAAGACATTGTATCCATTTTTTTTTTTTTTTTTTAACCTAAGTATATTTCACATACAATATTCTGGTAGTTTCAGGTATAAAACCTATTATACATCTTTTAGGCCAGCACTAACACTGCTTCCTCTGTAATACCCTGTCTTGCTCTACAGAATTAATCACTCTCTACTTTGTGCTTCCATAGTGTTTGGTCCTAATTCACGAATGTTTATTACCTACCACATTGCACTATAGCTAATTGCTTCTGCATTTTTTTATTCCTGCTCCTTAGGGGATATGCTATGTTTTATCTGCAGCACACAGTGAACCCTCATAAAATTATGTTGATTGGGTGGGTGAATGAATCAGTGAATGCTCTCTCAAATACTTCGATTAGAGGGCATTTGTTGAACTGTAGGAGCTTGACAGTGGGGAAAAAGAAACACACTAGAGCTTGTATAGGCAGCAGCTAATAACTAACATGTTTATATAGCTTGTATATATAGCTTACTTTCTGATAGAAACTGTTTGAAGTACTTTAAAACATTTATTAATTCATTTTATTTTTACAGAAATTCTAAAATATGGGTCTTCTTAATAGCCTTGTTTTTAGATGAGGAAACTGAGGCACAGAGAGGCTTAAATGTGTGGGGAGGTGCTCTTTTTTTTTTTTAAAGGATACACTATGCTATTTCTGTCAAGTACCTACCATACTATGCTTTCCCTGTATTTCCCAAGAGGTTAAAATAAATAACAGACATGGAATAACTAGGTGCCAACATGAAATTCAAATACAAACCACTGTGACAAACATTCATTCTTCTCAAATGAACCACGTAAGATTAGATCGTGCACATACACATTACAGAATGATCTTGTTGACTAAGTTTTAGAAGAGTAGCCGTTGCGAGGAAATTTCTGGAAGAAAACTCAAGGGTGGGGAGCCGGCTAGTTTTGTACTCCCAGATCCAAGCATGGTGTAGAAGGAAATATAGGCACTCAATAAATAAGGAAGCTTAGTTTTCATTAAATCAGCTAAGTTACGTTACAGTTACAGGCCTCTTCTGTGGTTTATTTCTAACATCATCCCTGACCATATAGGAAGATTATACATAACAGATGGGTGTGAAAAAGAATAGGGCCTTCTTAACATTCATATTTTTTCCCATGTTTCCGCTTTTTGTGTAGACTTTCCAGAAAGACAAATTAATAACTCTGATTTACTCAGAGCTCATATTGATACTCATTTATGAAGTTACCCTTTATGATTTAATGTAAATAGAAAGTTACAAATAGTCTGTACCAGAAAGAGTCCCAAACAAACTATTACCATGATTTTGCCAGGGATAATAAATGAGATAGATTAGCATGCCATTTTAGCTTTAAAGTTAGAATACAGATAAAATATGTTTTCGCATTTCATGGAACTATTTTAAATTATCTCAGAAACTATAAGTAGCTTTGCAATTTTGTCAAATTCAGAGTTTTTAAATATATTTATCTATCGCACACAAGTTGCTCATTTAGTAAATTCAGCAATTCCTGAAGGATGTAGATAATTTCAAACAAATTAACAAACGAACACTTCTTCCCATTTTGCCAAAAAGGCCTGATCAAAGCTAGACAGATTTAGAGATGGTTGGTATATAAATATACCATTCAGTTCAGGTAATTGGGTCTGATTGAAGGCTGCTTATTGGTGGCTAGCTGATTTTTCTCCAAGCTTAATTGCTACTGACACCATCAAAAACACCTTGGGGCGCCTGAGCATCTCAGTTAAATGTCTGACTCTTGATATCAGCTCAGATCATAATCTGGTGGTTGTGAGATCGATGGGCACAGGGCTCCATGCTGAGCATGGAGTGTGCTCAGGGTTCTCTCTTTCCGTTTCCCTCTGCCCCTCGTCCACTCATGATGGATCTTCCCTTTCTCTCTGCCCCTCCTTCACTCGTGATGGATCTGGATCGATCGATCTCTCTCTCTCCCTCCCTCTCTTCCTCCCTCCCTTTCTCAAAACTACATAAATAAAGATTAACAAAAAACAACACCTCAGCACACTTATTAAAACTGCTAAAATCCAAACGCTGACAACACCAAAGGCCAGTGTGGACGTGGAACAACAGGAACTCTCATTCATTGCGGTGGGAGTGCCAAACGGCACAGACACTTTGGCAGACAGTCTGGCGGTTTCTTACAGAATTAAACACAGGTTTACCATCCGATGCAGCAATCGAACTTCTAGGCAAACTCATGTCAGCAGTCTTATTCATGACTGCCCAAACTTGGAAGTACCACGATGTCCTTCAAATAAGTGAACGCACAAACGAATTGTGATACATCCATACATCAGGATATACTGAGCATTAAAAATAAATGAGCTCTCAGGCCACAAAAAGACATGGAGAAGCTTAAATGCATATTGCTAAATGGAATAAGCCAATCTGAAATGATTACATACAGTATAATTTCAACTGTATGACCTTCTGGAAAAGGCAAAACCATGGAGAGTGCAAACAGATTAGTGGTAGCCAGGGCTGGGAGGGAGTGGGGTGGTGAGGAGTAGGAGGACACCAGGGGATCTTTAAGGCAGTGAAACTGCTCTGTATGACACTCCAGTGGTGGACACATGTCTTTATATATTTGTCAAAACCCACAGAATGTATAACACTAAGAGTGAACTCTAATATAAACTGTGGTCTTAAATTAATAATAATGTATCAGTATTGGTTCATCAATTCTAATAAATGCACCACACTGACGCGAGGGGTTAATAATAGGGAAACTGGATGTGGGTTTATGGGAACTCTCTGTATTTTCTGTGCAGTTTTTCTATAAACCTAAAACTACTCCAAAAAAGAAAATGGATTAAAAAAAAAAAAAAAAAACCCACCTCAATGATAAGGTGATTATGACCCTTTGTCATAATTTTCTTTGAGATTAGGAAACAATAAACCTCTCTCCTTCTAAAATTTCCTTGTAAAGCTCACAATTCAAGCTTAGGCTACTGTTATAAGGAGTAGAAATAATGTCATCACGTATGTAAATTTTAAAGAGCCTGAATCATGCAGATTATTAAGAACTAATATATAATAGCAGCCAGTTTATCTTGCAGAGACTACGATTTCTGACCTATCTGTGGATTGCTGACTATAACTTCCCAGGGTTTGGCCCATTTTAGTTAAAAGTATATTTATACTTTGTTTTTCTTCGTGAGTCTTTCCACTCTCTTCTAAGATAGATACCGTTCTTGATGTGATTTACGGTTGGGTAGAGTTTATAAATCCTCTGTTGTCTTTTTTTTTTTAAGACTTTTCCTTTGGGACATAGAAACTGCTCAGGTAGACAGAAATTAGTTTCTAAATGTTTCAGACCACGAGACAAACTACATGTGCATCAGCTGTTCATGCTGGGATGGCTATTGTTTTTGTTATGCAAGACTATGGGAAAGTATCTCTGCTCCATGTATATATTATATTATCTACAAAGAACATCTAGATGATCACCACACCTGTCCTCCCGGTCTTCCCCATTGGTCCTGGGAATCCTCGGCTTCCAGGAAAACCAATTGCTCCCCGATCACCTTTGGGACCTGGAGGACCTATGTCATTAACGAAGAAAAACACAGTGGAAATAAATCATTTTTCATATAGGTTTGTGAGTATAAGAAAATCAACGAATATACAATAGGCAAATTTCCAAAGGTAGGGATAATATTCGATCATAACATTTCATGAGTGCCATTGATAAACAATATAAGCAGTTGGTAGAAACATTAGTGCATTTAGTAAATGTAGATACTCAATAAAAAACATATTGTTATCACAAGTAAAAAGCATATAAGAAAAAAATTTTTGGAGTTTTAACCAGAAGGCTTATGTAATCCAATCAGGAATCCTCAAATGGCAGGATTCTGCCTGTAGCTGAAATGGTAACTTTGAAATGTACAAGGTGAAAACGGAATTCTTAAGATTTGTTACTGAAAAAACACAACTCAAGCAATGAGAAGTATAAAAAAATATTTAAAAAATTGGGTCCTACTGCTGGAATATATTAAGCTTTCTTTCATGTACTTGATTTTACACATTCTATTGTAATCCCAAACAATAATGTGACCATATATATGTGATATATATACATTTGTGTGTGTGTGTGTACTATACAAAGATTCATTTATGGGTGCATATTATATAAATATACAAACCCAGGATTTTATGTGATTAAATGAAAATAGCCCCCCACCATTACTGTAGTGACCATGAAAACTGCACATGAAAGTGTTATTTTCCAGTAGAATAAACTATTTCATCCTGGGGTCCAGCAGTTTGAAATAAACTATTGTAAAAATCTCATTTTAGATGTTATTATCAGTTCACAGAGATTCTATTAATTCAATTTTCAGTTAACTCCTTGGGAAGCACACTATGAAAAATTTAAAAATTATACATCTTTTTCCAATATCAATCTGTTAATATATTGTTGTTAGTTTACAAGTTCCAGGAGGCAGGACTTATCCATACTTAATTCAGTAAAAAAAAAAAAAAAAATCTTTTCTTGAGGTACATTCATATAGATACCTGAAATTGAGCTAAATATTCTTTAAGAAATGTTAAGTTCAACATTTAAGTTAAAGTTTAAAGTTAAGTTAAAATTTAACATTCTTAAATAGTTAAGAAATATAATTTATGCCAGCCTAAACTTTGCTTCCATTGTATATTAAGCAGATATCCAAAGCAATAAAATGATAAATTATGTTTAGAAATATGAGTAAAGTCAGGGCATCTCAATTTAATAATTCAATATACATTACTTTACATAAATATAGATATACTGTATATATGCATTATATATAAATGTATATGTATACATCTATATATACCTAACTATATCAATATATGATACATAAATTGCTATTTTCATATATCGAATACACACACAAACTCACACACAAACACACTCTACCTTATAGTATCTACTAACTGGATTTCATAGCATACATCCTAAAAAAGAATTATCGTCAGTTCTCAAGATGGGCTAATTGATTAATACTTATACCTTTCTTCATTACCCAAGGAAGACAGTCAGTATCTGTACTTACAGTTATTAAAAGGTCACTCAAATTTACATATAAAAACACCGACTATAAATTCTTTCTCTCTCTTTTTGTAAATCTTAGGCCACTGCCCACTCTTTATAGAATGCTGCTCACGGGTAACTCCCATTTGTACAATTTTCTCCATTAATTCAACAAAGATACACTGAGCACACATATTATGTCAGTCCCTATATGTTCTTGGAGTTACACAGGTTCTTATCTGAACAGATCTTCCACTGTGGAGACATACAGCAAGAAAGTTAACAAATCAAGAAAGAAGGTGATTTTGGAGATGATAATTTTAGAAAAAAGAGAGAAATGTAATAGAGGATGCCTAGCAAGGGGATCAGGAAAAACCTCTCCAATAATGACTTACTGAATACACTTCGGTGACGCTCAGAATACAGCTCTTCAACTAGGAATTATGTCACATTTTCAGTGGGTGAACAAATGAATCCATAAATGAAGGCCATGTGATATTTTCATAGAAATCACTTGATCATTAGACCTCCATTACGGGAGATATTTAGGCAGACTCTGTATGACCTATAGAGTTATGTGACTTGTGTATTTAATGATACTTCTTTATTTTTATTTATTTTGAGAGACAGAACATGCGTGCATCTGTGTGTGTGAGTGGGGGAGGGGTAGAAAGAAAGTGGGGGACAGAGAGAGAATCCTGAGCAGGCTCCAAATTGTCAGCACAGAGCCTGATGTGGGGCTCGATCTCACGAACCATGAGATCATGACTTGAGCCGAAACCAAGAGTAGGACACTCAACCGAATGAGCCAACCAGGTGCCCCGATGTTCTTCTTGGTAATATAATCATTATTTTCACCAGCTTTTTGTCAAGGCTGCTAATTTAATTTTATTTAATGGTATGTACATAATTTGCAGACATTTTTGGATTCATTGGCATAATTAGTTACCTCCCAAAGAAACCTGCTTTCTACACTTATAGCAAGAGTCTGCAGCCAGCAATGTTCCTTACTCAAATGCATATTTTGGGGAGCACTGTCTGGTTCCAGCCTGGGGGATAAAGCTTTTTGGGCCACAGACTGGAAGAAGAGGGGTGGGTGGGGTAAAGACACGGGTAGATATAAAGATAAATGAAATGCAGTTCTTGTCCTTCAATAACCACAGTTAGATGGACTTCATTTTCTCTTCCAGAAGCATGATTCTTATGGAAGAAAATTCAAGCTATGTCTGAAAAGTAAACAGCACTGGATAATGATCAATGTTTTGTGGCCAATGGACCCTTTGGTTCCCTCTCAAGGCGTCTCGTGTAGATAGCGCTCCCATGCCTACAGGTCAGGCTACCCTGTTATTGATCGCAGTGGGCAGAAACAGCCTAGTAGATGGCTACAGAAAGGATACTTCAGGATCTAATTCAGCGTCCTTTCCTTAAAGCACTATTGTCATGGGGGAATAACCCAGAAAGTGCCCCCAAAGGATTTCAGAGGATGTCAAGAATCCTCTACCATGACATTTATCGTTTATAGAATTACTTATCATACTGGAAGTTTTGTGCAGGCAGAAATTCTCAACCTCTGAGTATAGGGTCCACAAGGCCTTGTAGAGCACACGAGGAACAGGAAAAGTGCTCAGCAAAGATTTTGTTGAGTAAAAGGCATAGGTCATTCTCCCTGGCATGCTTCCAAGGAACTACCACTCTGAAATTTCTGTTATTTGAGATACAGCACATTTTAACATAATACCCAGCCCAGTACCTGAGTATCTACTGCAGTATATTAATGAATTGGTTATTCAGGCCGCTAGAATAGTCATTAAAGTTTGTCAGGTTTAGAGACCACGGTTGTGAATCTAGAGGACTTTGAGTTAGTTGGTCAAGCGGAGTTTAATAAGCTCAACTGCACGTATTCGTGAGATGTCAATGAACTTGCTGTAATCAGGAAGTAGAATTATCATGACCGTTCATCATATACTCTTTACTTCCTGATTCTAGTACCCATATTGAGCAATTAGGTAATCTGGCAGCGAACAAAACAGAATGTACCAATCAAGCGAGGAAGAATCCATTAAGAGAGATGCCTGGTAACCTGAATACTTTTGCTGCAGTGCACCAGACCAAATGGCAACTTAATAATCTACCAGAGTCAACTTATAACCCAACAATGAAATCTAACTCTCTTACATGAGAAACTACATAATGCCTATTTGCGTAAAAGAGCAGTACCAACGGCAACAGACTAAACCCTCACTAAAAGAATCAGAGCAGCTTTGCAATGGTATCTGCTCAGGGTATTAACAAAAGCTGAAACTTTTAAATCCCTTTTTCTATTTCATACATCCATAGTTCAGAAACAGGTGCAAAAGATTCTCCCAAGATGAAGTTTTGCACAGCAAGTTGTAGCCCAGACTGAACTTACATGGTTGAGTTATAAAGCTTTGACAATTGCACTCTGTAATGGAGGAGCTGACAGACCTTTGACAATAGCAGCTCTGACAGCTGATAGAATACTGGTTACTTCCCCTGCTATGACATTAATGCGCCATTGGTAAGATCTCTGGATTGCTAGTCAAGTAGAAAGATTTTTCTGAATAAAGAATCTTACCTGGCAATATTTTCAAAGGCATAACAGCAACCTGCCTAATAGAAAAAATTATGTATATGTTGTGTATACGTATGTAATAAAATAAATAGATACACAAATAGATTTTAAACAATTTTAAAGCCTTTTTCATGTAAACTATGCATTGGCCTTTTAAGTATAATGATGCCAAGGTCAGAGGTGTCATATTCAGGTTTTTCATTTTTAAACACTAGTTTTCTGATGTAACCCGGGCTAGTCAATATATTGATCAGAAAGAAGAACATTTTATACAACCAAAAGACAGAATAATAGGATGAAGTACATGGTATTTAGACATGTTTTGGGTGGCACAACCCATCCTAGATATAACTAAGCCAAGCGGTATACTCCCCACTTTCAAAGAGCATGTGGGTATTTGATTTCTAGTGAAGAATAACATGACAATCATGCTATTGTTCTTGTCTCCTCTATGTTTTTGAGAGCAAGGAGAGTTCATGCTCTTTCTCCTTTTCTGTCTTCTATTATCTTCTCTCAAAATACTGCTCTCAAGATTACAACATCAACAGAGGAAAATAATTTAAAACTATTTTGCTTGAAGCAAAATACAGAGAGTGGCTGACAATGAAGGTAGAAGTCATTTGTATTCTAGTCAATACTTACATTTAGATTTCTTAATTTTAAGCAGATATATTCCAGTTAAGGACTATACAAGGAATCCAAATTCCTTTGAGATGTGTGTGTGTGTGTGTGTGTATATACATACACGTATATATATACACACACACATACATACACATACACACACACATATATACACATACACACATATATATACATCTATAGTATATGTACTATTTATATTTATATACATTTAATATATATTTTACATATATACATTACATTTTATATATATATACACATGTATATATACATATGTGTATATATGTGTGCATATATATGTATATGTGTGTATATATGTACACATATACATACATACATATACGTACATACATATATACATATATACATACATACATATATACATATACATATATACGTACATACATATATACATATATATGTATACGTGTGTATGTGTATGTGTGTGTGTATATGTATACGTGTGTATATATATAAATATACACACACATATGCATACACACACGTATATACATACACACATATATATACATCTATAGTATATGTATTATTTATATTTATATACATTTAATATATATTTTACATATATACATTACATTTTACATATATATACACACGTATATATACATATGTGTATATATATGTGTGTGTGTGCGTGTATATATATACACGCACACACACACACACATTATATATATAATGCAAATATATTCAATGTGAAGATGATTTTCGTATTCTCTTCATGTGACCTAAAGCTAGGTCTGCCATACACTATGTGTGATAAAGGACATGGACAGCACTCTCCAGACTTCTTGAAAACCCCATATGGTAACTCTGGCTAAAGCATTTAACTTTTTTCAAAAACCTAAAGCAGTTACATATCGTACATTATAGTGATCAGGCTGCTGGAAAATACTTAATATCCCCCTTAATACACACACACACACACACACGCACATGCTCCACAGGAGAAAAATCGAATAACCATTTTCCCCTACACACATACATACTACCTGGCCCTATAGTGTATGATTAAGTGGTTACTATTACCATACCCATTGCACCTGGAATGCCTCGTGGACCACTTTCTCCAGCAGGACCCCTCTCTCCTTTTTCACCTGGGCGTCCAGGAGGACCTTTAAAAAATAAATTACAATTATTGGTCAAAGTTTGAAAACATAGGTAAAATGGATCTGTCACGTTTCAAGACAGTTCTATAAGTAGGGCCGCCTGGGTGGCTCAGTCGGTTAAGCGTCGGACTTTGGCTCAGGTCATGATCTCACGGCCCGTGAGTCTGAGTCCCACATTGGGCTCACTGCTGTCAGTGCAGAGCCCACTTCAGATCCTCTATTCCCCTCTCTCTGCCCCTCCCCGACTTATGGTCTCTCTCTCTCAAAAATAAACAAACCTTAAAAAAAATTAAAAAAAAAAAAGACAATTCTGTAAGTAAATTCAAAGTCTTTTCTTTGTTGTGCAATAACATGAATAAGACTGACCTTCCAGAATGGAGGCATGCCCTGCTACAGAGGAGTGCAATGTTCTATCCCGATAAGGAGGAGATAGCCCTAAAATAGACAACCTAATTATGTATTACATAATTATGTGTGGCTACCACTTTTCGAGGTTCTTAGAACCCAGGAGCAGAGAAAGACACTGAGTCAATGACAGCATAAACCCACATCAGTACTCTATACATACTAGGCAGATTTCATTATATTCAGTTAGTTGCTATCTGGAAAATGTGTAAGTAAGGACCTATCAATCACGTGTGATCCACACATAGTAGACAACCAAAACCCATATTGTTGAAAATGGCAAACTCAGACATTTGTTAGAGAGATGTAAATCAGCAGAGGTGGCAATGGTTGAAAAGCCTTTATTGACAGAGTAAGAGTTGAAAGGTAGTTTGAAGAATGGATAGAATGAGGTGAAAGAGAATTCTGGGTAAGTGGGAGAGACATGGGGAAAGGTAGGGAGGTGAAAATGAGTAAAAGAATACTTTTTCAAGTAAAGCACAGTTGATCCTTGAACAACATGGGTTTAAACTATGGGTCCTCTCACATGCAGACTTTTTTTTGGACAAATACACTACAGTACTGCAAATATATTTTCTCTTATGATTTTCTTAATAAAATTTCTTTTATCTAGCCTTGTTGTAAGAATACAGTATAAAATGCATATAAGTTACAAAATATGTGTCAATTGATTTTTATTGGTAAGGCTCTGGTCAATGGTAGGCTATCAGTAGTTAAGTTTGGGGAGAGTCAAAAGTTATACACTCATTTTCAAGTGCACAGGAGATCAGTGCCCCTAACCCCTGTATTGTTCAACTAGAGTTGTATCAAGTAGAATGACTAAATAGATCAATAGAGTTGTATCAAGTAGAATGACTAAATAGATATAGACACTACAAAATAAGTTGGAGGGGTCTCAGGGAAAAGTTTGACTGCCTGGCCTCACAATTTCCCCAAAGACCCCTGAATACTGAATTTGATCAATAGTGATGTAGTCTTTGAATTTTCTATGCCCAGCAAAACAGAAACCTAGTGATCACCTCTTTAGAATGATGGCACTTTGGAAATTTAAGGTAACACTCCTAGTATCCCCTCTTCTACATGGACCGCACAGGACAAGTATTAACACCTTCACTTAATGCAGAACACTCTACAATTTTCCTTTCAACTCCAAAAGGAAGAAACAATCTCGGATATACCATAGAATAATGAATACAGATCCTTTAAAAGAGGCATTTTGGGGTGGCTGAGTGGTTCAGTTGGTTGGTTAAGCATCCAACTCTTGATTTCGGCTCAGGTCATGGTCTCAGTTCTGAGATTGAGCCCCATGTCAGGCTCTGTACTGAGTGTGGCGCTTGCATGGGATTCTCTCTCTCTCTCTCTCTCTCTCTCTCAAAATAAATAAACAAACATTTAAAAACATTATTTAAAAAGCTAAAAGAGGCATTTTCAATCGCTGTTGTTCAGCCAAATACACAGCCCAAGGATGATACACAACTATATTTTGCATCACTGGTTAGAGAGCATTTGTTGACAAGTTTTACTCAGGTGGGCAATAAAATACCTGAAGAATTTGAAGGGAGGGCCATATAAATAAAGACTGTCTCATGAAAAAGTATATTCTATTCATTTTCTTTGTTTTGTTTGAAGTCCCATCCCTGCTTCTCTCCATTTTTTCTGATCTGTTCCATTTTTCAAGGTCCAACTTAGATTTTAGAACCTTCCTTCCCCGGTTTTTAAGACATCATTGTTCTTCTCAATGGCACAATGTCCCTTTCTCTTCATATGCAACATGGGGCAGTAATATTTTATTGCATTTTTGTTACAAAAGCAATGCAACTTATTATAAGAAATATAAAAGCCTAGAAAAAATATAATTCATAATTCTGTCATCTTTTTTATTTAGAAATTTATTTATTTTGAGAGACAGAGAGCAAGAGCAGAGGGAAGGGAAAGAGAGAATCCCAAGCAGGTTCCATGCTGTCAGCACAGAGCCCAATGTGGGCCTCGATCCTACAAACCACGAGATCATGACCTGAGCCAAAATCGAATCAGATGCTCAACCAACTGAACTCCCCAGGCACCCCCATAATTATATCATCTTGAGAGAATATTTATTTCCTGTGTCTGTACTTTTTGTTTTGTTTTGTTTGCCTGCCTATTTTTTTTTCCATATAATCACGTAAACAAATTCTCCTAAGCTTTGGCTTAATGTTGGACACACATATTTTGATGTTGCACAAGAAATGTCATGGTTTTACATCAATCTGTACACATCTTCCATTCCATGCAGAAGGCAGACATTCCCAACAGCAGGGGTTATACGTCCACCACCAAGAACACAGCTGTGGTTCAGTCATCTCTATACAGTGACAAAGTTAAGGCAAGCAGGATGGAAAGACTCAATCTGCAGCCCAGATTTTGCTGAGCAAACTGAAAGGAAGCAAATCCACAGTACTCAAGGTGGTTTAAAAAAAAAGTGCACAAGGAAAGATTTTGATTTAGTAATTAGAGCTCTAGAGCAAGACACAGACATTTCAGGAAAAGGGAATGTGTGAGACAAGAAACAAGGGACCCATAGAGTATATCTAGGCTCTTAGCCTCTGTGATTACGAGTGTCCACCACTTGGGGCGCCTGGGTGGCTCAGTTCGTTAAGCATATGACTGGCTCAGGTCATGATCTTGTGGTCCAAGAGTTTGAAACACAGAAGCTGGAGCCTGCTTTGTATTCTGTGTCTCCCTTTCTCTCTCTCTCTGCCCCTCCCCTGCTCATGCTCTGTCTCTCTCTGTCTCAAGAATAAACATTTAAAAGAAAAAAAAGAAGTGCTCACCATTTATTCAGCAAGTAGGAAATAGAACTCTTTCACAAACACAATCCTTACACGTATTTTGCAGGTAACTGTGTAGAGTAACTGTATACAGCTCTAATGTTGGAGAATTAATCCAATCATAACAAACACCTCTGTGTTATTTTATATAATTCTGAGTCAAAGATCTTTCTCTGTATTTTTATATAAAATACTGATACCAAGTTTCTGAATGCCAGAGTAAGAAAACCAAGTAAACCTTAAAGAATTCTAGCTGGGTGTGTGGGATGTTACATTTTTATTGTTATTTTATTCTTCATGTAACATTAATCTCACTTATTATGTTTCATTTTTATACATTGTTATATCTCTTCCACTGCCTAGACCGAAATGCGGGAAGTATCTCAATAAATATTTTTAGTGTCTTTTACATATTTTGGTGGGATAGAAGTATACAGATCATATACCAGTTTTCTTTTAGCTGTGTGTGTAGACTTTTTAAGAACACTGTGAATATAATGCTCTCATGCTACCTTACAAAAGTGGTATCTCCTCTCCATCCCTGCTGTAGCTCACATCCTAATCATCCTGCAGCTGGATTATTCTAGACTTTTTTTTTTTTTTTTAATCTGGTCGGAATGGATTGTGTCTATTTCACCTTCATATTTCCTTAAGTTCCAGCTTAAAAAAAATACTATCTCCATCAACTATACAGAAATATAGCTATCTATTCCGCCATGTTATGGAAAAAAGAATGAAGAACTTAAAGTCAGGAGACTTAGTTTCTTTGCAGTTGCCTTCTTTGTTCTGAATTATTAGTCTCTCAAAACTCTATTCCATAATCACATCAATAACCACCTCTGTGCATCAATAAATGGACATAATGCTACCTGTCAGCTCCCTTGCTAACTGATGTCAAGACTAGATTAATATTGCCCAAAATGTCTGATTTGCTCTAGTTCAAGAAGCCATATAAGAATTCACACTATTTTTCTTCAAATTTAATGCCTCCTAACTCCAGAGTTACAGGGATAATTCATAAACACTGCAGTGATAATTTGCGATGGACAATTCCCTCTATAAAACACACATACAAAATCCATTCCTTACCTCCCTCCCTATGATTTTTTTTTAAACGAACACTAAGATTTCTAGATAGCCACAAAAAAGAACTGATTTAGAATACTCAGTAACCATAAATACCAGAGATCAAAATTATACAGTTCACTGGAAAAGCAAACCCAGGCATATCATATCATTTAAAATCCTCAGATGATACCAAAGAACTAATAATGTCTGCCTAAATTTCCAGAGCTATGCTTCTCCATATCCTATTCATTACGATCATATATTTTCTACTTCAGTCTTAATCTTGCCTTCTGTTTAGATCATCATAAAAATCTGCCAAATCTTCTTGGCTATTGGTTCTTAAACCTGCCTCTCTCTCTCTCTCTCTTTTTTTTTTCTTTTAGTTTTCATGCTCATTGACTTAGATATCTTTAACCTGGAAGAGGACTTAGAGGTTTCTTAGTCAAACATACGTATAGAGAGGTCAGAGAGAGTAAATTGTCCAAGGTTTTAAAAGCTAGTCGGGTAAAAACAGAACTAGACCACTTCTTTCCTGACATTCTAGGCTACACTCTCCCATGTTTAATTGACTTCACTTTTGGCTCTGTTTTCCTACTTTTTTTCTGGGATGAATTTTTCTTTTACCTCATGGTGAAAAACACACCAGTTCTTTAAAATCACGGTAACTAGTTGTACAAATATCCAAGTTTAAATTCTACCAATTGTTTATTCTTCTTCCTTGATATGAATATATACATGTATGAATATATGTATGATTTTAGATCCTCCAAGAAACATTTGTCTAAAATCTCATTTCAAATAAACATCACATTCTCTCTTCTCACCACTGAGCCATATTGTGTTTTATTTCTCTTAACTCCTCTCCTTGAACGTTCACTGACTTTGATTCTTTAAATCATGCTATGTCTCACTCCCTACCAAACTCTACTTCATGATTTCAATGATGAAATTCCACTTAGTCCTTAAGACTCTAATGACTGTAATTACTTGATAAATATGTTAAAATATCTTTGTCTCTTTTATCTTCATGATTACATAGCAGGTGTTGACATTAAGAGGAGGGACCCAAAGATGGAAAATCCTACAACCAGCCAGTGATAAAGCACTCATTAACGTGTACAATTCATTTTTCTTGGGTTATAATTTCAAGGGTATTTATTCAACATTTGTTTTATGCTTATATGTGGTAGAGAATATAAAAAATAGTCCCTGGTTTTAAGGGATGTATTGTTTTCAGGAAGCGGCAACAGTGAACTAGAAGACAATGTGAGATACTTTTAGGTATGACTATCATGTGAAGATTTCTCTTATGAAAGGATACCTAATGTTCAATATTAAACAAGATGTAGATGTCAGGAAGTATTACTCTGATGGAACTAGAGAAGTCTTCAGATATTAGATGGGCATTGAATGAAAGATAGGATATTTTCAGATACAAAGGGAAGAGAAGATATTTCAAGCAAAGGCAAAGGCATGAGTCAGGATATAAAAAGTACTTGGTATGTTAGAATCATAATTGAATCAATTGAAGTATTTGGTATCACAAAGGGAAGAGGGAGGAAATCAGGTATTGAAAAGTGGTTAAAAACACATTAGACAAGATCCTGAGTGCTGCAGAGAGAAACATAGAATGAGGAAGTGATAGAGAAGCTTATAATCGAGGGTTTTTTCTCTTCAGGAAGACTGCATTTTTTTACCAAGAATGCAGATAGAATTACAGTCTGAAAGATTGGGGAAGGAAATGATTGGCAGACTATTTCAATAGTCTGGTAGAGCAGTGGTAAGAAAAGTTTACCCAAGACACTGCTATTACAAAGTGTGACTTAAGGAGAAGAAAGTGACAGTTTTGCTGATTTATTCAGCACATATATAATTGCTCACCCACTGCACAGAAAGCGCTCTAACAGGTACTGGAGACAGACAGATAGACAAGAAAGGTGAAACTCAACCTCATGAAACTCACGAGCTATCAGAGAAGACGTATCCTAAACAAATAAGCAAATGCACAGATGAAACAATTTCACGCAGTGGTAAGTACTATGAGGAAGCTAAAGCAAATGATGACATAAAGAGATGGGGGGAGGAAAATGAGAAGAGAGGAGGGAAAAAAAATCACCCCTAAAATAGTGTTCTTGAGTGGATCCAAGAAGGAGTGGCGTTCCAAGAGAACAACGTTTCAAGAGACAAGGCAGGAGTGTACATGATGGACAGTAAGAAATGAATGCAGCACTTCCTCCTCAGGAACTTACACTTCGTAAGTTACTGTGTAACTCACTTACCATGTAAGTTACTATGTAACTCACTTACCATGTATGTTACTATGTAACTCACTTACCATGTAAGTTACTATGTAACTCACTTACCATGTAAGTTACTATGTAACTCACTTACCATGTAGGTTACTATGTAACTTACTTACCATATAGGTTACTATGTAACTCACTTACCATGTAAGTTACCATGTAACTTACTTACCATGTAAGTTACC
>NW_024412412.1:21961560-22078525 GCF_014898765.1 Herpailurus yagouaroundi | reverse complement strand
TTACCATGTAAGTTACCATGTAACTTACTTACCATGTATGTTACCATGTAACTTACTTACCATGTAAGTTACTATGCTAACTTACACTTAGCACTTTCATTCTTCCAGATTTCCGAGCCAGACAGAGAGAATACCAGAGGGGAAGTGGGAAAATGAGGGCAGATAAGTAGGTGGGTGTGAAACCAAGGAGGATTTCAGATTTATTCTAAGTTGATAGGAAAAATATTGGAGGGTTTCAGCATGAGACCTAAACTATCTACTAATTTCTTATACCACTCTTTTGCTCTACGTTATGTAGGATGGATTAAAAGTAGAATCGGAAGAATGAGTAGGAAGCTGATGCAGTGCCTCAGCCAAATATAGTTGCTTGAATTATAATAGTGACAGAGGAGATAGTGAGACGTGGTTTTATTTGAAATAGTGCATGTAACAAGAGTTAACAGGACTCATACATGGATCACACGTAGGAAGCAACAGAAAGACATCAAAGACAGCTTCTGAGATCTTGGGGTGAGTAACTAGTTAGATACTGATACAGCTGACACATAAGCCCAGGAACTCAACAGACTGGCAGAGTGTATGGGGAGGGATGCTCGAGAATCAAGGGGTTGGTTCTGGATTTATAAAATTTTGGATATTGATTTGAAATCCAAAGTGGAGTTATCTAACTGTTAGAGGGAATGTTGATTCATTCAAACTTTTCTTTATCAGCTTTTCTAATGTAACGATTAAAGAATGGAAGCAACGTGTTCTATGTAAGTCAGCTATAAAGCACAATAATAAAGAGAACACTCTGCAACGTCATAAATCAGGAAACAGGTACCTATTTGGGTGCTTCCCAATCTCATTCATCTTGTTTCTTTTCAGACCTAAACTTTAACTTGAATTTTGTGGTTCCCACTTTCCTGCACTTTAAAAGCTACCAATTCTCATTACATATGTATGCAGCTATAAATACACATGGTTTACTTTTGCTAAATTATGAGCATTAGAAACAAAAATTATACTATATATAGTCTTCTGGGACTTGCTTTAATTTTTTCCCCTGTAAATACTTGTATATTAGACTGAAAATATTTTTTCCTAGTGTTATGTAATAAAAACCTCATGGATTTCTGTTAATTACTAATAGAATAAAAAGGTTAAAATCATAAAATAGAGTTTAACAGACTCAAGTAAGAGGACCTAGCATGAATTGAGGTAGAATCACAGAACAAAGAGTACAGAAGTTTGTGAAGAAGCAGTATTGGAAGAGACCGATGCTGAAAACGTTCCTGAACTTGTGATCGACTTAAATTTACAAACAGGAGAAGTAAAACAAATGTGATACGAATCAATTCTCAATGTAAGAAACACAATTAGTGAAGCGGCAGGTAATAAAGACAAGAAGAATGACGAGCAGATTCGGAGCAATCATTTTTAACACAGCAAAGAAAGCCAAAAGCCAGGGAAATATCTTCCAAATACTGGTAGAAATAACAGGAAGAGCTGTTGTATACGTATGTAGTAGAACAATTTTAAACATCAAGGACAAAATAGAGAAAATGAAATCCAAAGATCTCACCATTTGGACTTTCACTTAATGAACCTCCAAAAGATATACTTTAGGAAGAAGGGAAATGATCCCAGAAGAGATGTCTGAAGTGCATTTAGAAGGGAAAGTTAATCAACTTATGTGCAAATTTTAATAAATATTGTACGTATATACTGACTAAATTCTTAACTTTCTTTTTAAACTGGATAAAACAGAAATAAACTATACTCAAAAACAGCAGGAAACCAGGGAAAGGGGTCATCAGATACAGTGTTTTAAGTTCTTTGGATCTTTAGGGTTGAGATGAAGCTATACATCAACTTTAAACTTTAATATAAAACTCAAAAATAATTATCAATAAAATAGGAATAGATTAAAAAGTCTCCAAAATCTTCTTGGTGACTTTTGCAGAAAGAAAAATTCATTGAGAAAAATCTCAATCCGAAAGTAGACAAGAAAGGAAAGCAAAGGGACCATAGAACTGGACAAAAGCAGCACAAAATAACATGTTAGAAACAGATACAGTGAAAAAAAGAAAGGTTAGATTGCATTTTTTTTTAATTTTTTTTTTCAACGTTTATTTATTTTTGGGACAGAGAGAGACAGAGCATGAACGGGGAAGGGGCAGAGAGAGAGGGAGACACAGAATCGGAAACCGGCTCCAGGCTCTGAGCCATCAGCCCAGAGCCCGACGCGGGGCTCGAACTCACGGACCGCAAGATCGTGACCTGGCTGAAGTCGGACGCTTAACCAACTGCGCCACCCAGGCGCCCCAGATTGCATATTTTTAAGAGTTCTTGGGGCTCCTGGCTGGCTCAGTGGGTAGTGCGCCCAACTCTCGATCCCAGCCCCACTTGGGTGTAGGGATTACTTAAAAATAAAATCTTTCTTTTTTTTTTTTTAAAGTTTATTTATCTGAGAAAGGGGAAGAGAAAACGAGCATGCTTGCGTGTGTGCACACACACACTTATGCGTGTGTGCACAAACAGGGGAGAGGCAGAGAGAGAGAGGAAGACCAAGGATCTGTGATGACAGCAGGGAGCCCAGTGTAGGCGGGCTCACACTCAAGAACCACAAGATCATGACCTGAGCTGAAGTCAGATGCTTAACCAACTGAGGTACCCGGGTGTCCCCCAAATAAAATCTTTAATAAAAAAAAAAAGTGTTCTTTATAGAAGACAAACCTAACACAAAGTAAAATATGGGAAAATATTTTAAAAAGAAATAAAATTTAGAGTAAAAATATATAGTATGTATATATTAATTTAAAAATCAGTAAGACTCAATTTACTGTGGTTTACCAACAGGAACGAAAGAAGAAATTGACAAATTTATTGTTCGTTTGCCAAGTTCAAAAGCCTTTCTAATTAAGAATACAGTCAGGTAAGAAGTAAAAAAGAATCTGGAAGTTTTGAAAAACAGAATTAACAGGTTTGATCTGTGGACAGGAAGAGAATTTGGTGCCTTACAGAAAACTTGTATTCATTTTCATTAATATGGGATATTTTGAATAATGACTCATTAGACCTTAAAGACTTTTTTTTTTTTTTTTTTAACATTTTCATTTAAAGAATACCAAGATGCTGATATCTTACCATGTCTCGATGAGATCTCAAACTTCCTTTCTCTGGACATTTGTAGTAAACATATGTACAAAAACTAATTTATACCATAAGATTTCAAACACCAAATCTCTGCACATATCAGTACATTTTAATATATCATTTTCTGGAGGAATGAGAAAATATTTTACCTTGAATTAAAGTGATATTTTTCAATGTCTGAGAGTGTTCCCAATCTTTCAGTCTGAGATCATTAGTGATATTATTCAGTAGTTTCACTTCTCCTTTTATTTCCTGTTCCAAATTCACTTGTTTTTCTTTCATAGACATAATTTCTGCTGATGCATTGTACACACGCTCCTCTAATCTACTCACGTCCTGTGAAACATAAGCAAGCACCCACAATTTTTATTACATACATAATTATCAATATGTAAGTTTAAGAAGCCCTGGAAGTCAAGTGTTTTTTTTTTAAACAAGAATACTATAGAACATTATGGAATAAGAATGTAGAAATTAGAGAACTGTGCTAAGCCAGTAATTTTTTGGCTTTGAAGCATTTCCTCTTTTAACTGAATGGCTGAATTTTTACACCCTATGTCCCCACAAAATTAGTTGAATATATCCAAGGTATGCTTTGATTCCTAAATGTATGCATGTCAAAATGCTGAAAATGAAACAAAAGCTTGTATGATTTTTATCAGAAGTGAAATTTCTTTGTACTGTACTTTGAGTACCTACATATTCTATGAATTTGACAGAATTTGTACATTAAACTGTTTTGTAGCAATAATAAAGTTTAATGTTACAATTCTCAGTGATAAAGAACATTCAAGATAGGTTTTGATATTCAGTAAAATCTCGGAGTGCCTGGGTGGCTCAGTCAGTGGACGGCCGACTACAGCTCAGGTCATGATCTCGCGGTCTATGAGTTTGAGCCCCGCATCGGGCTCTGTGCTGACAGCTCGGAGCCTGCAGCCTACTTTGGATTCTGTGCCTCCCTCTCTCTCTGCCCCTTCCCTGCTTGGTCTCTCTCTCTCTCTCTCTCAAAAATAATACACATTAAAAAATTTTTTTTAATATATTAAAAAAATATTCAGTAAAATCTCAACTAGAATTTTAATATCTTACTTTCAATGTTTATTATTTATGTATTTCAGACATCATTTTGTTTTCAAATACATATATATATTGTGTGTATTTATATACATATGTCCATACATAGATTGTGAACAGATGATATCATACATTTTAGAATATGTTTTCACTTTTCACTCAATAACATATTAAAGATTTTTACCTATTAAAATATTCAGAGACTATTTTCAATGATTTAGTGGAATTATATTTATATATTTTTCATAATGCAAGATTCCTAGAGATCAAGTTTTGAGCTGCATACTCTTTTTACTTCTTTAAGCAATGTTGTAATGAATTTTATATATATATATATATATATACATATATATATATATTTTTTAAACATATTTATACAAGTGCTTCTATAGGACAGCTGCTTGAAAGTAGGTCTGATCAGAGGGACTAAATGCTAAGCTTTTTGTTCAATACTGCCAGTGTCCCCAATATATGGCACTATTTTTTAAACCTTATTCATCATATATCAGTATCTACTTTTAAACCCAAATATGCTGGGTACCTTCAACATATTTAGGTTTGCAGAGTTAAGAGTCAATACATAATACATCATTCTATTTATTCGGTTTTTGAATTATGATGAGGTTAAATATATAGTCATAAAGTTTTTCACAATGTTTATTACTTCTCTTTTCAAGACATTGGCTTGGTTTTCCTTTGGGTGTTGGGCCTTGTTTCTGATGCGGCAACCTTTCTCGTCCATTGTGGCTACATTTTCTGTCTCCCCATTCTAATTTGGTCGCATCCTCTGTCTTCATGGTATGCTCTATACTTTTCTAAGGAAATCTCTACTTAACTGCTGATGTATTCTCATTTCCCACTGGCATATAGAAATCAACCAGGGACACACTGCTCTGTAATCCTAGTACAAAGAGAAAATTACACTTGTCTTGACTTGACAAGTTGAGGTGAGGGGGTCAAGGCAGTCAGGGTGTAAAGCCTTTGAGATAAATGAACAGATATCTAGATTTGTCTCTTCAGTGGCACTATACTCAAGCAGAGAAGCTTATCAAATTGTACCGCTCTAACTCTGCCTTCCCCCATCCAAAACCCTATTCTTTGTTGTCTCTACCCTGTGTCTCCTCCTTCCTTGACTATTTGGCATTTCCCATGCAATATGGTATGTCATGATAATGAAAAGTACAGCACAGGGAATATAGTCAATAACACTGTGATGATGTATGGGGACTGACAGTGACTACATTCTCATGGTGAGTACTGAGTACCGTATAGAGTTGTCAAATCACTCTGCTCTACACCTGAAACTTGCACAGTATTGTATGTCAACCGTGCTTCGATAGTAAAATAAAAGAAATAAAATTTGGAAAAATATGTATAAAAGTAGAATAGTGAAGAAGGACGTTCATAAAGCATAGCAACATAAAAACATGCCCAGCTTAATCTGGGTGCCTACAGATTGCTGTAGGCTGGTTAGGTAGTTAAAGACGTCCATGGAGCAGAGGTCAGGGGACTGGCAGCTGATTTTGCTACCAAAAAGTTACTCCTTGCCCACGTTCTTCACACACAAAGCTGAAGTTGTTGGGTTTTTTTTGTTTTTTTTTTTATTCCCTTTTCTGAAAACTGCATATGGTGCTCATATTAGCCAGATTTCACTTGCAATTGTTTCTAGGGGGAAGACGGAAAGTGCATTTTATTTTTTTTTAAAGAAGCCTATTCAGCAGCCACACACACCTTCCAGACTCTACCATCAGTGGCCCTGCTGGAAACTGGCATTTAATTTTGCAGTCTTACAGCCCTTTCTATGAACAATGGACATGATGAATTCCCACCTCTCTTATTTTGTGCTGGTGTTTTTCCCCTCAAATTGATGTTTGGTCTGTCCTTGATAGGCATCATGCTGGTATCGCTTGGAAGCCTTTCTCTCAAACAACATTTACTGATTGGGGCATTCATTTAATTTACTTATTCCTGAATTAGGTTAAAGATTCAAAGATGGTAAAAGTGTTTAAGCTATGGGATAAGAGGCTGAATATTGTTTTCAGTGAGCACACGTGTGCATACACACGCTCGTAGTGACCTAGTTTCTAAATCTCTACAAGTGATTACTGCCTTAAAAAAATAAATAGCTTTGGAAGTCCCTCCATTCCCTTGTACCTTCGTTTCTAATGATGGGACCCAGTCCAAAACTTAAGTGCAATCTATCCAAACCCAAATAGTTCACTGATCATCACATTTTGATCATTTCCAGTGATTATCACTTTAAATAAGCTCAGGGTTTGTACTGTCTTCCATATGGTTTCCAATTTGGTTTCCACTCTTGATGTGAATTCATAGATATTCTATAGTCTCTACTGAATCTGGGGGCCTACCTCACTGCTCTTCTGTTTTTACATAAAGTAATATACCTTCTCCTTTCCTCTTTTCCCCCAAATTAATCAGTTATTACTCTTACCATTGAAATTTTACTTATCCGTCTCCCATACTCATCTACGCCGTAGACAGCTGCTTTTTAGTGAATCTCTACCCCTTTGTATCCCAAGTCACTGATATTTCAAAGTGGCTGACATGCTTACATACTTATTAACAGTGTGGGAAATGCAGTGAGATTTTGGAAGAGATGATATGGAATAGAAAGCGAGTATCAAGGCTGGTATTGGCATGAGGTTTACCAACAAAGTCCTCCTATTTATATAACTAGGCCATTGTCTTCTGACACCTTAAGATCAGGATCATGTGAAATTCAAAAGTTCTGAGTGATTGTACCTGACAAATAAATATGTAGGCTATTTTTCCTTAAACTGTTTCGTCTATGCTCTAGTCAATATTTTAGTTGATCTTCATTTAATGTTACAACTTTAGAGGCTTACTGATACTCTGTAAGTGATAATCCATTTTTTAAAAAATCACTACAGTTAATACTGTATCTATACAGAAAACAACTTCACTAATCAAAAAGGGTTCTATTCAAATAAAATCTACTACCAAGATGCCAACATTGCTTCTCTAAGGGTAGAAATTTTATAGGCTTCACGTTAATTATGTCCTTAGGTTCTAGATATTTTGTGATGTAAAGATCATTTTTTCACGAGTAGTTAAATTTTAGTCATCTACTTATTTTTCATGGGATGGAGCAATTGTAATTATTTCACAACAAGCCCCCCACAATTTGAAATAAGGGGCTTGCTTAATTTCTTTCTCATCAATACAAAGTAATCCAGCAGGTTGGCCACACAATAGCCCATAGAAGAGGTGAGAAAACTACAATCCAAGGGTCAAAGTCTGTTTTTGTGAAGAGTGACTGACTGGACCACAGCCTCCCTGGTTTATCTGCAAATTGGCTATGGCTGCTTTTGCACTGGAATGACAAAGTTGAATAGTTGAAAAGAGACCTTAGAGTCCCCAAAGGCTAAAATGTTTACATCTGGCTCTTTGCATAAAAGCTTTTGCTGACAAGCTGGTCTATCTAAACATGTCTTGTTCTCTTATCCTGTGTCTTTGATCCTACGATAAAAATAAGATGTTGTAGGGGCGCCTGGGTGGCGCAGTCGGTTAAGCGTCCGACTTCAGCCAGGTCACGATCTCGCGGTCCGGGAGTTCGAGCCCCGCGTCGGGCTCTGGGCTGATGGCTCAGAGCCTGGAGCCTGTTTCCGATTCTGTGTCTCCCTCTGTCTCTGCCCCTCCCCTGTTCATGCTCTGTCTCTCTCTGTCCCAAAAATAAATAAACGTTGAAAAAAAATTAAAAAAAAAAAAGATGTTGTTATCTATCATTCCAAATTCAACTCTAATTATAGTTATCTTTACACATTAAAACGTATGTATACTTCTTGGGAATGACAAAATAGACTATTTTAAATTTAGATGTTGTATATATCTATGATGTTTCCATTTCTTTGATGATGAAGAAATTTGGGTCTGTTGTAAAACTCACAGAGTAGCTACAAAGATCACCTAAAAATTATAATTGGCTTAGACAGTCTCAAGAGAGAGTATAACAGGATTTATAAAATTAAAACACCTTAAGAGAGTCTATATCCAATGGAAAAAAATCACCCTCTGTTGGGAATCTGGAGAAGACACTAGGTAAATTCATGTAAAATCATCTGGTAGGATTACCAGAGGAATCAGGGTAAGTCAGATGACGTTGAGGCAGGGCTTACATATTGTGTTTTCTTGAACTATCTGAGGAGATAGAATCTAGATGGATTCAGTGCTGGCATGTGACCTTCTAATACAAAAACTCTTACCTCTTGATGGTTAAATGTATTCTCTTGGACTTTGCCATTCAGTGTTTGAATATTGAGCTGCAAGTCAAGCAATGTGATATTCAGACTGATTAATGACTTGGAGATTTCATCTATTGCGTTTCCATGTCCCTGAACTGAGGAAACCAAGGTGCTCAGCTGGAGAAGAACATCATTGAATCTTTGATCAGTCACCAGACTAAAATTTTGGAAATGCTCTGAATCTATGAGATTGGCTTCTGTATCTGAAATAAATTGGATTCTCTTCTCCATGTTGTTCATTTGTTCCATTACAGCTTCTCGAAATCTCATTTCTTCTTCACTGTCATTTGCTTTTCCTGCGAGACTTTGAGACATATCGTTTGCATTAATTGAACCAACTGTGCAATTCTTCATTTCCCACTTCAGGACTTGCACTGTATATTTAAGGAAAAATAAACAAAGTCATGACCAGTAGCCTTAAATGCACACACCATTCCATTCCATATCGTTCCAATCCACTGTAACATTCTGAAGGCCATGCAAACTAAACCAGGTGTTTATTTTAAATACACAATGTGTGAACCACACTACACCTATTGCCGAGAGGAAGACACTCTCCTTCTCCCACTTTACTTTAGAATTTATTCCAGGATCAAGTCATTCTTTCTGAATTGCTGCTTCTATGCATCTTCCGAGCCACCGCATTTGGCTTTGACAGTGAGAGTAAATTCTACAGATCGTGAAGTGCATTGTATCCTATTCCTCAAGGTACGTTAGGATAAAATGAGATAATGCTTAACACGTCGGAAGCAAGTATGTTGAATACATTAGCTGTTACGAAGATAAATGATGTGACAAAAACACTATCTAGTAAAAGTAGAAGTATCAGTGTTAACCACTGTATGAACAAATTTTTGGCTCATCTTCCTCATCCAGTCGCTTAAGCTGGCAGAGAATTGTCATCTTCAGTTTATACAGGCCTCATTTATTATTGGTGGAACAGGAAATGGGGCAAATAATTTTTTTCACTTTAAAAAATATTGTTCTTTTAAGATTCCCCTTTACCTATGATAAAATATATACTCATGACAGAAAAAAGTTTAAAGACAGGTAATGAAGAAAAATAATCGACCACTAATCTCACCATCCTCAGTTAAGTGCTAACATTTTGGTGTGTGTATACCAAATCTGTCTTTTTTCACTAGTATACAATTATTACAAAAATAATTTTAATACCTACGCCATATTCTCTGAATGGACTACCAGATTTATTTAACAACTCCCCCACACTTCATTTGTTCTGTTTTTACTAAGAGATCCAATACTTTGACAAACAATCTTTTAAGTAATCATTTCCTGAAAAAGAAAAAAAAAAGAATCTACTAAATGGTATTTGGGGGATATACAGAGCCGCTGATATGGATTTCCAAATTGGCATATGTTCTCTAAATAAGCTAATTGTCCTTCTGAAAGGATCTAGAGCACTATGTTTATAGTTTCAAATAATGAAAAGCATAAACATTAGCTTTGCAGACAAAAATAATACAAAATTATACATAATAAAGAAAATGTTAAGTATCATTTGATCCCTGTCAGTGAGACTTTTTTCCCTATCTCCCTCTGTATCTATCTATATTATTTTATGCACATGTCTATCAGTCTTTTGTGTTATTTTGAACACATTTGATTTTTCATATTTGGCCATTACTGAGCAATAAAAAGAGTAACCTCATATAGTTTAAAAATAGATCTACATAAATAGCTATACCTGATATGCCAGTTGTTTTTTTTTAACTTTTTTTTAACGTTTATTTATTTTTGAGACAGAGAGAGACAGAGCATGAACGGGGGGAGGGGGGGTCAGAGAGAGAGACACACACAGAATCCGAAACAGGCTCCAGGCTCTGAGCTGTCAGCACAGAGCCCGATGCAAAGCTCGAACTCACGGACCGTGAGATCATGACTGGAGCAGAAGTCAGATGCTTAACCGACTGAGCCACCCAGGCCCCCCCCCCCTTTGTTTTTGTTTTTGTTTTGTTTTTGCCAGTTTTTTTTTTTAATAAAAATGATATGGCAATATGATCACCCTTATAGATTTTTGAGAATTCAGTGAGATAACATATAAAAGATCATTATTTCCACTCCAAGCTCAAGGGTACTTAAACAAATGAGAGGCTGGTATTTACCCAGGAACAAGTTGCCTGATTCTAGAATCTAGCTCCTTTTCTCAATGACTAGCTTAGGCACTCTGGGAAAGTTCTCTTCTTGCTTAAGTTCCCCAAAGATTGAAAAGTAGTAACTACTTCTAAGTGCGTTGGAGGATGGGTGAGATAAGGCATGTAAATCTCATAGCATATAAATGGCCTCTATGAAAATTCTCTTCAAATTAAAGTGCCTTATCCATGAAAGATATGATCTTAGAGACTGTCTTCACTAGCTTTAGTTAAAGAAGCTGTTTGATAATGTTTGTTTTTGTAACTATTATCATATGAGGAATAAGCATGAAACTATATATGCAATTAAATCCCAAGTTAGTTTTTAGAAGTATTATATATAATTCTAAAAACTATATATATATATATACACACACACATGTGTGTGTGTGTGTGTGTGTATATATATACACACACACACACACATATATATAATAGAGAGAGCGTGCACGCACAAGTGGGGACAGGGGCAGAGGGAGAGAGAAAATCTTAATGAAGCACGCTCCATGCTTAGTGTGCAGCCCAACACCAGGCTCGATCCCACAACCCTGGGATCAACCTGAGCTAAAATTAAGAGTCAGACGCTAAACCCACTGAGCTACCCAAGTGCCCCAATCCCAATTTTAAAAAGCACATATTTTCCTCATTATGCTCTCTTCAAAATTAGTTTATCTGAATGAATGAACTCTTGCACTACATTTTGACAAGATCCCACAGAGTGTGTGTTATTTTATACTTAATTTATCAAGAAAGTGGACAAAAAGTGTATTTTTTAGTTGGATCTCATCGCATTTATTACATTAAGTGTGGGGAGCACGCTCTGGACCGACAGCCTCATTCATACATTTAATTCTCTGGTTTATTTATGAAGCACCTGCTGCATATAAAGCATTGTCTGAGCAACTCTGGGAGGATAATACCGGGAATGGATTTTGACTGTAATAATAGAGACTCAAACTAACAATTTTTACAAAACTATTTCAAAGACGTCCCTTAAAAATTTTCATTTCACGATGATTATTGCTTTTTTAGGTAGCAGCTAAGAATCCAGTTTCTGGAGTAGAATGGCCTGGGTTAGCAACTCTTGCTCTTTTCTTTTTAATCCGTGATCTTGGACAAGATCCTCTGTCAATGCTTCTATTTTACTACCTGTGTGACAGGACACGACCAGTCAGTGTTCACATAATTAAATGAGCTAATAGAGGTGAAGCACTATTTCTGGGCATACAACAAGCATTTGTTAACTTTGAGCTTTTTTGTTATTAATATTTTGGATTCCAAATCTGTGACTTGTGTATCTGTATGTACAATACTGAAAGTATCGATGGGGGAATTAATATCGTTTAATATTAAAACATGGCAGGGGGAAGGTGGGGCGTTGCAATGAGCATTGTACTTTCTGCACTTTATTTTACTCAGCGCAGTGATCTAATGCTCAACCCTGGAATTCTTCGCTCACTGAAAATAACTTCTATTTCATATGGAGAGAGCAAATCTTTCCCACAGTACCGAAAAGGAAGACTTGAGCTGACAGAATATCATGTGACCAAGGGTTTCTATCTGACATTGAGCTCAATATACAGTTGACAATAAAGGCTTATTTCGCTTATAGATTTACAAACACAACACTGCTTGTTTTCCCAAATCCTGTATAAAAACTAATTTCGAACTAACTTCTCAAAAAGCTGTTTAACTCTGTATCATAAATCTAGGTAAAGAACGTCAGAGTTCAGATTTTCAAATGTTCATTTCTTTCATTATCACTGGGGAGATGGCATTTTGTGACTTTTCTGTTTCACATTTGAAAGGAGACAAACTTTTATGGCTTATGCAAACCCCCAGGGAGAGAGTGATATTTGATTTCACAGATCACATTTACTCCTTCATGTCGCTAATATCTTCTCCTGCCAAAAATTTGTGTTATTATGAACTAAAGAATCTTCAGTGTTTCAGCAACAATTATGTATACATTAATCCTAGATTGTATTTTATTGTCCAGAGATGTTACTTCATTGTACTAGGACAGGGATCCGGTAGTTTCATTAAGAGATGATAGCATATGGAGTAGACTTTATCATTAAAAGTATCTTCCACTGTGTAAGACATTTTCAATTTGAAAAGAGTTTTTATGCACATCTTATTTCATCCATCAATTCCTGTTTGCCAAAAACAGAGTAATTTTTATCTTTTAGGAATATATTTTGCCCTTATTTGTAATTATTTTGTCTCAGGTAGAGATCTGTATTACATTTGGGCGTTTTTTATTTTTTGGAAAATATTCTGATCGGTAACTTAAGTTGAAAATGGATTGTCAATTGTTTATTCAAGTATGATAGAAATAGTGACATCTAGTCCAAATTCTGGTGAATTTGAATGCTAATGTGAACATAGGAGATTTGAAGATTTTTAACTTCTTGTCAATCCTACAGGTGCCTGTTTAGTTTTAGGAAACAAAAGTACTTTAGATCAGTCATTTCAACCCAACAATGAATGTGGAAATTTGGTAGTATTTTCAAACCGCCCAAAGATTTTGAACTTGGTTAGAATACTGAATTCTCTCCAGACTTCATGGATCCATTCTGCACATGCCTGTTAGGCAGAAGTGGCACTACCTGCCGTTGACTCTGCAGGCCATGGTTTGTATAAAAGTGATGAAATTTACCCAAATTCTAACTGGCTTATAGCTAATTATTCCAAGCAATGAAGCACCTTTCAATTGTGCATTTTAAGTGAACAAGCATATACATGATCAACATACAGATAATCTAAATTCATCAGGAAGTCAGTTGTTTAATGACAGACATACTATATTAGGTCCTTTTATGTGGATGGCTGTGGTTGGCTTGATTGGTCAGTTTAGTTTCTTGTGGTTGTTTTTGTTTTTATTTGTTTTTAATGGCCAAAATAGGAATTAATTAATTTTTACATGTGGAAATATTTTCTCAGCTAAAATTATGGAGACTGTTCTGTTTGTGTGTGTGTGTGTTTAATTGGCCAGACACATTTTGTTCTAAATATTTAATTATACTGGGAGATAGTAGACCATAAGAGGTTAGGAGTCAAGAATCATGGATAAGAACTCCAGTTCTACTACTCAACAGTCTCAGTTTCCTTCTGTGGATAACGACAATAATGGTATGTCTGCTCAAGGATAATTGTAAAGGTGTATTAAGATAATCTGTGCGTTGAATGTAGTAAATGCCCCCAAATGACAGCTACTGTCACAACCGTTGTGGTTTTATCATCATTTCTTAGCAAATTTTGGCTCTGTCCTAGAATATTCCTTTAGGTTACCCCTTAGCCAAGAAGGTTTGGCCTTGTGTTAGGAGCACTTTCTTGTTAAGCTGAGTAGTATGCATATAAAAATGTATCTTACTCCTCACTTGTTAGAGCCTACATCCAGACATTTTGCCAGTCATAGAGATGAGGACAGCCACAAGGCACAGAAGTTCAAATGCCAATCAAATCCATCAAAAAGGCTACCAAGGGGAGTCATTTTTACGGATCTGACTCAGTTATAAGCGGGCCACCCACCCCTGTAGAAACCCTCAAATCTATCCCCAACTGAAGTCAGACTTGCCAAAGAAACATGTGCCTATAAAATATTCTTCCTAAGTAGTTTGAGGGATGCTATGAGGTTATTTTTAGAAATATTTAAAATAATAGCCTTATGAAACATGTGACCATATAAACCACAAAGATTTTACTGAAGCGTAGACCATTATTTTACAAGGTCTACTCCCTTTGAAGACTTATAGGAATATTTCTTTCTCCTCCCAATGCTATGAACAAAAGAGCTTTCACTCGAACTGGCTTGTTTTGTTGTTGTTTTGTTCTAGGCACTGTTCATGTAAACGATCCTGTTTATATCTTCACCTTGGCACCTGGAATACTGATCATAAAATATGTGCCCCCACTGCTTGAAGTGCATAAAACTCCAGAGGATAACCTATTTTTTCAAACTGTCTAATCCATCCCATCTCCTCTCTACCTATCTATATTTTACCTTAATCTTCCATTCTCTATTTCATATTTTTTACTTAATAACTTTGAAGAATCTTTTTATTTATGAATTTGAGGAATACTTTGTCATATGATGTTTCCCTTATGAATCTCCCATATGTGAAAGACTGAATGCTTTCCTTTGTTTCTACAAGAACTAGATGCGTTGTTGAGTTTCAAAACTCTAGAATACTGTACCTGCCATTATTCCGATGATAGGCACGAGAACTACAAACACAAGGAGATAAAGGGCAATCAGTGCAGCTTTGAGAGACTTCAGTTTCTCTTGTAGGGTAGGACCATTTTTAGGATCTAAAACAACAAAAGCCCAACCTACTGTTAGAAAACTTACTCTTCTTATTTACTTAACATTTTGCAACCTCCAATTCTATCATTACTACCAAGCCTGTTGGAATGAAAGGGAAACGCAAAAGTAGGTCGTTGTGTATTTACTAGGAAGCAAAACGAACAGTCATCGACCGGATAGGCCAATACAGGTATCACTATGAACATCTGATTTACTTCCCATTAACTAAATATCTATGACAAAGTTAGTGTCCTCCACGACTTGTACTTGTCTCATATTGGGGCACTAGTTAGTTGATAAATTTCAATAATGATACCAACATACTCAAACGTAAATGCTATTCTTCTGGTTCATTGGGGAATAGATTCTGGGTAAAAATAAGATTTCTCAAGTCATTACATAATTATGCATTTTTTTCAGAGTTTAAATCAGGTAAAAGACATCTGTTTTCAACGGTAATTATGCAAATTTTCTTTTCCAATTTCATCTCAATAATTTGGTATTTGGAGATCTCTTGATTTCAATACACTAAAAAAGAAAAAAAAAGAAAGAAAACTATTCACATTTTGACTAAACTTTGGAATGGATCGATGAAGCTGATCCTCTGGGTGTTTCAGAAAATATTAATATTTTTATATTATCCATTTACTTGGAACAGCGATTCACATAGTGGGATACTAACTTTGGAAAAGTTAACTCAATGTAGAGGGGAATGTTAGAAGATGAAGCCATTTTCTCTGATTAGTGAATAAAACGTCTGTTAAAAAATTCTTTCCTGAGGCCCCTGTTTTCATTACACAATAAAAAATATTTTGTTTTCAAGTTTAGCTATTGTTTGATAATGTTCTATGAGAGACTGAAAGGAAACTTAGAGAAAATTTTTAAAAGTAAAAATAAGAAAAAAAAAGTTATGAAGAGAAAGATCTCTTCATAGGGAAAAGAAAAAGAACAACCCACAATACAGGTAAGATGGGCGATCGCTTTGTCAGGTTGAATGAGCCTGAAACCCAGTCATCTCCCTTATGTTCAATTTACAATCAGTCCTCTGCATTGTGCCTTTTCAGTAGCTCTCCAGTTTCTGTCGTCTTTCCTGTCTCCAATACCTCTGTCCTCCCTCCTCAATCTCTCTGTGTTTCTACCTTTAACAGCTTTCACTAGGGTCTTTTTCCTTTTGCCTCATGGGTGCCATGTTCTCCCATCCACTGTTGGTGCGGTATCCGTCGCGCCTTGGGGTTGTGGTCTGTATTTCAGGTTTGTCTATAGAAGAACTCATAGATGTTGTCACTTGCATATGCTCCTTCCAGTGACTCAGATTTCTCTGTGGATCCTTTTCACTCACCCAATCCTTTTGGTGAAATGTATTCAACCTTTGAAGCTCAGCAGAATCATACACAACTCTGTCCTCCTGCCTTAAGAGAGCCTGTCCAGATCTAGCCAAATATGGATTCTTTTGAGCTCTTGTAACCTGTGCAAAAATGGTGCAGTACTGTTGTGCACCGACTTGTTTCCCCCACAAAAGTTACTGTTGAAGACTTAACACTAGTTGCCTGTGAATGTGACCTTATTTGGAAATGGGGTCTTTGCAGGTATAATCAAGTTAAGATGAGGTCATACTGGAGTAAGGTGGGCCCTTAGCCAATGAATGGTGTCCTTACAGGAAAATGACACATCAATTCACAGGAAGAAGACCAAGTGAATGAAGATGGAAGCAGAGACCGGAATGATGCAGTTATAAGGCAAGGAACACTAAGAATTGGCAGAAGCAAATAGAAGCTAGCAAGAGGTGGGGAAGGATTATTCCCTAGAGCCTTGAAAGGAGCATGGCCTGCTGACATCTTGACTTCAGATTTCTGGTCTTCAGAACTATGAGAGAATAAGTATTATTTTAAGCCACCCCATTTCTGGTGATTGGTTACAGCAGCCCTAGGAAACTAATACAAGTATATACCACCCCTGATTTTCAAATATTAATTAATGGTGCAAAGGGTATTGTCATTGCCAGGACCTAGTCCAGGGGCTGAGAAATCAGAGGACTCCATCAACCTGTGGACTAATTTAACCTGTGACAAAGCTTCCTTACTCGAACCTAAGCTTAGTTTCCAGTCTGTCTCAAAAGAAGAGAAGATCTACTCATCCAATAAGTCTTATGTTAACACTCATGCACAAGTAAGGTAAATCCCAGGGCTGTAGTTTTACGTAGTGTCATTAACTACAAGGACACAACCTCCATGGGCACCCCACCCTTCTACTCACTCAGAGGAAGCAAGGCTGTCATGGAGCGGGCATCGAACTTCACGGATTCTGAGCAGCTATCAGCATCATCCTGGTGATCGGGAAACCTATCCCACGGTTCCATACTTCTAGCAGACATGTGGAAAAAGACATTCGTTACCCATGAAATGTCTAGGGCCCTTGGGCGGAATGTCTCAGGTTGAAATTTATACTTACAGTTCAATTTTAGCAAGGAAACAAGTATCATTAATTACTTAAATTTACATATCCACCGCAATATACTGTACCTACTAAGTTTTAATTTTAACATTAAAGAGAGACCTACCCTACATGGAATCTACTCATGTATCGTTCTATGGACAGATGTGTATCTGTGTTTGTAGATGTGTGTTTTTCGAGAGTGAGAAGTGACATTTCTTTCTTACCTAAAAACAAAACACAAAAAACAACTTTTCTCATGTGACAGAAAACAACTGTTTAGCTGAAAAAAAAAATTCCCTTAGAGCTAATAGTTGTGCAAAACTTGTAGCAAATATTTCCTGTGATCTTTTATTAGAGGTTCTGGATAGAACAAAGAGTTATGAATGATTTATAGCAAGTATTTCCAGTGATCTTTTATCAGAGCTTCATGAGCCAGGTTTTCTTGGGCCAAGACATCTGTTTATCACTTTACAGAGACAAAGTCTAGTCACTAGAGTAGGAACCACAGGAAAAAAACAGAATTTTTCTATTGTTTTCTTTCAGGGCTTCCCTCGTTATAGATTGGTAACAACACAAGTGTGTCTTTTCAGCTTAAGCACATTTATATTCTGTAACACAATCTATGCCTATGTCTCTTTAAGATGCATCAGAATCATTTGAGAGGCTTGACTGATGGGCCTCACCCCCACAGATTCTGATATTTAAGGTGGGGGACAAGAATTTGCAATTCTGGGGGGCCTGGGTGGCTCAGTCCATTAAGAGTCCGACTTTCTCGGGTCAGGATCTCACAGTTCATAAGTTTGAGCCCCAGGTAGGCTCTGTGCTGACAGCTCAGAGTCTGGAGCCTGCTTCGGATTCTGTGTCTCCTTCGCTCTCTGCCCCTCCCCCACTTGTGTTCTCAAAAATAAACATTAAAAAAATTAAAACAAAAAAAGAATTTGCAATTCCCACCAGTTTTTTGAATGAGGCTGCAGCCACCATTCTGAGGACCACATCTGAAGAACATTTTGCAGGGGAAAAAAAAAATTGCGTGACTTTTTCTTGGAAACAGTTCAGTTCACTTGATTGATAAATTTAGCATAAAGTCAACATCTTCTGATCATTTCTTATTTTCTGTAATGCTGAGTTAGGGATTTAGTACAGCTGAAGTTTTAACTGAGTGCACAGGCATCTCTGGGGCACCAAACTCATCTCCTGTCTGGGAAATGGAGGGTAATCATTCACACGCAAACATTCATCCTGCTCTGGGGAGATTGGCAAGTAAGGATGTGACTTCACTGTCAATATATATTTTTAAGGATTACCCAGGCGATTCTTTATTTTGCAGTTTGCAATGACACTCCTTGTGTAAGAATCATTCTCTGGATTGGTTGTAGTTCCTGTAAACCCTGATGATTTGACCAAGGACCATCTTTAAATGGTTTGGCCATGGGACAAAGGGTACACAGGTGGAAGGGAAGGCCCTAGATCCTCTTTCATTAGGGCAGAGACAAAGAAAAAGAAATAGACAATTATCTAGGAAAATTGACCATTATAGAAACCCAAACTGGATCATTCAGATGGAGCCTCTCCTGCTATTTCCCTGGTTTTAATTTATTCTATTATTTGATTGGGAGGATAGCTTTACTTGCCAAGCAAAACAAACACTTTTAAAACCTGAGACGACAAGAAAGCTTAGCTGAATTCATTTTAAAACTATAGTTCAAAGCACTTGAGACTATGTAGCAAAGGTTTTTATCTTTTAACTCAGCTTATAAAGAATGAGTTCAAAAAGTACACATTTATACATACCCTGCCATTTAACTAGAAATCTCGTCCTGTCAGGCTGCTTACTGGCCCCTTGTCCTTGGCCATGACCATGGCTTTTGCCCTAATATTTGTGGTACTAGAACTTCATTTTCACTTAAATGCAAAAGAAGTATCTCTTATATTGGTCTTCTAGATGGGAATATTTTTGTAAAAAAAGATGAAACCTCTTGAATCTGATATATCTCTTTAGACAGTGAGCTACATAAGAGGGGTGACCATGTCTGTTTTCATTCAATATTGAATTAGCAAGAACATATAGCAACCTATAAGAAAGAATAAATAAATATTTGCTGAATGAATGGTCTAGATTTTTTTTTTTTGGTAAGGTGGAAGACTTAAACATATTAGTTTTGTTTTTTAAACAAGATGGAGGTTTGGAGCTATTGAGACCACAAAGATATGCTTGTGGGGCACCTGGGTGCCTCGGACAGTTAAGTGATTTCAGCTCAAGTCTTGATATCATGGTTGGAGAGTTCAAGCCCTACATCAGGTTGTGAGCTACAGCACTGAGCCTGCTTGAATCTTCTGTCTCCTTCTCCCTTTGCCCATCCCCCACTCACATGCTCCCTCTCTCGCTCTCAAAAATAAACATTAATTTTTTTTTTTTTAAAGAGGTGGGGGTGCCTGGGTGGCTCAGTCACTTGAGTGGCCAGTCATCTTGATTTCGGCTTAGGTCATGATCTCACAGTGTGGGTTCAAGCCCCGCGTTGGACTCTGCACTGACAGTGCGGAGCCTGCTTGGGATTCTCTCTCTCAAAATAAATTAAAATAGATGTGCTTCTTTCAACAGAGAAATTTCTAGTAAAATGGGTTGTGTCCATGATTCAGATTCATTCTCTTCCTTCTCTTTCTTCCTTCCTTTCTTTCTCTCCCCTCACTTCCTTCTTTTCCTGCATTCCTACCCTTTTGATAGGTTTCTTGAACATGAACCACATCTTAGGGCTGGGTGACTAAGTCATGCTGTTGAGACACTGCCATTCATCCTACCCTTTTCCTTAGCAGTACCCATTTTATTTTGTCAGCTCCAGTAGGCACCTAGCTACGGCCACACCTCATTGTGGTTCTCAAGGGAGGATTATGAGCATTGTGGCTGGGACAAGTCTTCTTTGCAAAAGACCATCTTTGCTGTAGAGGGTGTTTATCATCCCTGGTTGCCACTCTCTCCATGTCAATAATGTTTCCTAGTCCTTATATTATTGCTTCCCTGCCCCCCCAAAACAATTCCAAAAATTTTTTCCCTATAACATTTCCAAATACCAATTTGTCTTGGAGAACTGCTCAACAACATAAATCCCCAATGTGGATAGAAGGTCGGGAACTTTCTCTCTGCAATATTTGCTGTGAGCAATCTGTTAACATGTCTTTAATGAAGATTTGTTTTCATGAAAAAAAAAAAAACCATCTTCATGAACTTCAGCAACAACACAGATTGCTCAAATTGCTTTCTGGAGATAGATATCTCTCAAATCATTCCCTGTTTATGTATACATATACAACTCTTAATGTCTATATAAATGCTCTTATAGAAAACGTACACATTTTATTAAAGAGGAAAGAAGGTGGCAAGTCCAGAATGATAATTTACTGATCTAAGTTTGCCCTCAATAAAGCAGGATGAATTATTTTTATCCATATACCTGTTTAGAAGTGCCACATGTTCTTACAACTAAATTTGTAATTTAGAACCCACAGGCTTAAAGGACTTTTTTCGGAGAAAGAAAAAAATTCCACTTTTTTTTTTTAAGTGGCTCTAGAATGCTAGATGCTACACCATGAAAACAAACAAAAAAAAAGATGGTATTAGGATATTTTCTTTTTTTATTTATTTTCTTTTTTTGAGACAAAGAGAATATGAGTGAGCAGGGGAGAGGGGCAGAAGGAGAGAGAGATGGTCTCAAGCAGGCTCTACCCTCAGCACAGTGAGCCGGATGAGGGAATCGAGTTGGACGCTTAATGGACTGAGCCACCCTAGGTGCCTCTAGGATATCTTCAATCAATGACCTTGAGGCAGAAATACCTATTCCCCACGCTCCTCCCTCCAAAATACCTATCGCTTCATGTAGGCCAGTCCAACCAATTCCTATTTTGTGTCTTTATATCAAGCACTGTGCAAAGCACTAATATGCCAAGATCAATGTGTATAGAATATTCACAACCACTACAGTCTTATGCATTAATATGGAACAGTAAAATCTTTAGAAGTAATATTCTGACAGTGATACACACACACACACACACACACACACACACACAGCACAGATGCAGTCCAAAAAGGAGTCATTAATTCGTCAGCAAGTGGGTGGTCAAGGTGAGAACACAGAAAAGATGATGCCTTTATCCAAGTTTTTATAAGTGAGCAGGAATTAGAAGAATATCCCAGGGATGGCAAATCTATTAAAGGGCACAAGGGCATGGATGGCATTGAGACTTGAGTGGATCAGCATCACAGAAGCAGCAGTTCTGGACAGAGGGCTGAGCAGATGAGCCTAGAGAAGCATGTGGCTGGGGTAATTCTATTCATCAATTTCTTCTTTAATTTTGCTGATGCATAAATTTATCTGGCTTTGACAACTTACCCAAAATATATTATTGAGGAAGTACCTATACAAATTAAGTAAAAAATTATTCTTTGCATTGGCAGTTGTGATCTGGTTTACATTACAAGTCATAAAATATACACCACCCATTAAATCTTATTTATCTCCCTTTAATACTGAAATAGAGCTGAGGCTCAATTTTGTTTTTCTTTAGGCCTCTAACCTTTCATCTACCTTTTATGGACTTATGCAGATGACATTGTACAAGTTATTGTATTTCAAAGTATAGTTTCTTTGAGTCAATTTTTTAAAACCTTGAAAAAGAAAATCCTCTAAGATGTATCTACAAGTGGACTAGCCTAAGTGACCATATGTGGGCTACATAAAACCCCTGAGAGGTACGGGGGGGCTGGAAGGGAGATGAACACTCAAATCTGTGGAGTAGAATGGTGAGTGAAAAATACTCCCCTCTGGCTACTCCTGTGCATCACGGAAAATTCTGTTTGTTTTCCAGGACAGTGTATGAGAGATGGTGGTTAATCTTGAACTGTATGAAACACTGGCATAGTCTTTTCCAGAAAAAAAAATGTTAAAAAGCTGCTTAGGCTAATCATAGATGGTGCGGTCATAGGACTGCTGGTATTTTCTATTGTTACTTTCTTTTGTTCTTAGACTCCATACTCTTTCCAAGAATCTCATCCACTTCTGTGGCTTAGACTATTATCTGCATACTGACCAAGCCAGTATATTCAGCTCAGATCTCAAGTCTCAGAATCGTATTTTTAAAAATAATACAACTGGTCACAATGGTATATTTTCCACATTAACCTAAGTTTTCTTCTTTCTAGAATTCTTTATGTTGGCATATCATCCATTCATATTACCTATTATAATTATTTATTATCTTCTATTCGTTGTGTACTGGGACATACATGATGCAGTTGGACATATGGGTATATATATTGGTAATACGGAGGTGCTAGCAAAGCATGATCACCCAAACCAAAAGTGAGGGCTTTATTCCAGATTACTGTTACCCACAGGACCCATATCTGACTGTAAAACAACTTCTGACTTCCCTGGAGCCATTCCTTCCTCTCTACCTCAATTCTTGGATTTCAGCTCATTTTTTTTATCTACCCCAGCCTTGCATCTTGGATAGTAGCAATGGGGTGGGCAATTAAGTGGAGAATCCAAGAGGCATTAGAAAAGAGGAGGAAATTAAAAGAATTGATGAACAAGCACAAGAATGTAGTACTTAAAGAATGGGACAAAAAAAAAAAAATCAGGGGAGAAAATATCTTTCAGGAAAAAAAAAATTTGAGGGACATAAAGTTGACAACCAACAGGTTGAGTGGGCAAGTAAAGGAAGAAAAGCAAGTATTTTTGCCAAGAACCTTTGACATCATGGTAAAAAAAAAAAAAAAAAAGAAAAAAAAAGCAAGTCAGAGTCATGGAAAATAAAAAAAAGAATTTCAAGACGTAAAAGGACATCCATAACCTGCCACGTGGAATTTGAGCTGTTTTGGTTGCATGGTAGAGGCAGAAGCAGACTTGAGAAATCCAAAAGCAGTAATGAGTAAAAATGAAAGGTGTTAAGTGTACATCAGAAATCTGGCCACAGCCAAGCTTTTCTGTTGAGAAGGGACAACTGAAGAATGAAGGCACTAAGACCGTACACTGAGGGGAGTTTTACTTTCCCTGCTCACTCCTCATCTCTCAACCTATCCCCTCTTTATCTCCTAGAAATATCTAGCCCAGAACTGTCTAGATGTGTATACGCAACAGCCTAATTACGTCATTACCTGGATTTCTAGTATGACCCGAACCTCGAGCTCTTCCTTGTCCCCCACCTTCTCTTAGCCTCCCATCCGATCTACCATCACATCTTGTCAGTTTGTTTTCAAATCCTCGGCAGAAACCGACCGCTTCTTATCACCTCTGCTACAACCATCCTTGCGCAAGCTTCATGATCCTGCTCACCTGGACTGTTTTAATAGCTCCCTAACTGGTAATGTTTACTCATCCGCTCCAAACTTGTGAACCCCTTCCCATCTTGCTCAGGTCCTGACTAAAACCTCACTGTTTCATACCTTTCTTGAGCATCACATTTAAAATTATAACCTACCTCTTTCACTTCCTCTTCTCCTTCTTGGCTGGATTCCCATCCTTCCCACCCCCTCCTTTTTTTTTTTTTTTCTTTATTTATTTTGGGAAAGAGCACATGTGTGCATACATAAGTAGGGGAGCAGAGGAGGGAGAGGGAGGGAGAGAGAGAGAATATGAATCCCAAGCAGGCTCCTCACCACCCACGCAGAGCCCAATGCAGAGCCCAACACAGGGCCCTATTCTACAAACCAAACTGTGAGATCATGACCTGAGCCAAAATCAAGAGTCACTCAACAGACTGAGCCATCCAGGCACCCTGCTGCCCAAATTTATCACCAACTAACATGCCATACGTTTTCCTTATTTATCTTGTCTATTGTCTGTCTCCTTTCACCACAGATCCAGGATTCAGGAGTTTTTCTCTCTTTGATTTAATAAACTAAGTTCCTGCCATTTAGCACATATATAAATGCATTATAAGAAATTGCATAAATAAATGAAATAAAGAATTTTTTGCAAGATGATTAGTTTTCATATTTGGGGTTATTCCTCAAAATAAGTTCATACTTCACTCATGTGGAAGTTTTAAAAGTTCTTCTGTTATACATTGGGAAATAAAAGGTTCTTCTCTGAATTGTGCATAAGAAACTGAAACAAAAATTTTCACCTCCAACGTTCTCACTTTACCTTCAAATCATTTATTAGACTTGCCAGATTACTTTAGTTCTTTACTCTGATTATTATCATTGTAATTTTTTTTGGACATGTTAGAGAACATACTCATGTAAAGTTTTGTCAGTAGCCAGTGAACAATTCAAACAATTCAAATGTGTCTTTAAATGTCATTTCCTACGTTAAGAGAAAAAGTAAACTCACTAAAGTTGCAATTCCTACCAAATGTCAATGCACTGGAAAAGGGTTGTGAAATCTTTTGAGTTTGTATAATCTATTAAAAGCATGTTCTCATGAGAAGTGAAACACATCTCTGCAATATCAGCTTTTTATAAAGTCAGGAAAAGTTTACAGAAGCTACAATAGGAAAACCATAATGAAAGTGTTTCAATGTTAATCTATTTGGAAACATACCCTTCAGTTTTTCCTGTGTTTATTTTAAAAATATTAAAACAATATGAAAGGTACATTGGGTCAAAGAAGACTGCTAATCCTATCATCTGATAAGGGCTTACTATTCAATGTATGTAAAGAACTCATACAGCTCAACACCAAAAACAAAAACAAACCACGAAGACAAAAACCAGCTGCATTAAAAAATGGGTGGAGGAACTGAATAAACATTTTTCCAAAGAAGACATACAGATGAGCAACGAACATATGAGAACAATCTCAACATCACTAATTATTAGGAAAACGCAAACCAAAACCACAGTGAGTATATCACCTCATACTTGTCAGGATGACGAGTATCAAAAAGATAAGAAGTGACAAGTGGTGGCAAGGATGTGGAGACAAGGGAACCCTTGAACACTGTTGGTGGGAACGTAAATTGGTTCAAACAATGTGGAAAAAGTACAGAGTTTCCTCAAAAAATCAAAAATATAAATATCATATAATCCAGCAATTCCACTTCTAGGTATTTATCTGAAGAAAATAAGAACAATAACTCGAAAGGATATATGCACCACTTTGTTAGAGTATTATTTTATAAGTCTGTTTATTTTTGAGAGAGAGAGAGAGAGAGAGAGAGAGCGAGCAAGCAAGCAGGGGAGAGGCAGAGAAAGAGGGAGAGAGAGAGAATCCCAAGCAGGCTCTGCACTGTCAGTGCAGAGCCCCATGGGAGGCTTGAACTCACAAACTGTGAAACCATGACCTGAGCTGAAACCAAGAGTCAGCTGCTTAACTGACTGAGCCACCCAGGGGCCAGGGGCCCCCATTGTAGTATTATTTATAATAGCCAACATATTGAAGTAACCTAAGTGTCCACCAATAGATAAATGGATAAAGAAGACATGCTTAAGATATATATATATGATTACTCAGCCATAAAAAATGAAATATTACCATTTGTGACAGCCTAAGATAGGCCTAGAGGATATTACACTAAGTGAAATAAGTCAGACAAAGACAACTACCATAATTTCACAAAACGGGTAAACAAACAAAGCAAAACAAAACAGAAACAAACTCATAAATACAGAGAACAAACCAGCAGTAGCCAGAGGAGACGCAAATAGGGGTTTGGGCAAAACAGGTGAAGGGGATTAAGAGGTACAAACTTCCCGTAGAAAATAACTAAGTAAGGGGCACCTGGGTGGCTCAGTCGGTTAAGCGATCGACTTCAGTTCAGGTCATGATCTCACATCGGGCTCTGTATTGACAGCTCAGAGCCTGGAGCCTGCTTTGGATTCTGTATCTCTCTCTCTCCCCGCCCCTCCCCGGCTCACGTTCACTCTCTCGCTCTCTCGCTCTCAAAAATAAACATTTAAAAAAATAAAATAACTAAGTAACTAGAGATGTAAAGCACAGCATTGGGAATACAGTCATTATTAACACTGTAATAATTTTGTATGGTGACAGACGGTAACTAGACTTATGGTGATCACTTTGTAATGTACATAAATGCCAAATCATTATAGTGTATACCTGACCAATACAATATCATATGTCAACTAACTATACCTATACTTCAATAAAAAAATGGTCACCTCATCACCTTAATATAAGAAAAAATACCTTCATATGTAGCCATGTTATACAGTTGATATCACAGTATATATTACCATGTGGTCTCACACATTTCCCTTAAAATCCTATCAGTATTTTTATACTTCAAATTATTTTCTTCAAATTAAACAGATGGGCCAAATAATAATTCATCAAATGTGTGTATCTTATTTATATACCTATTTTCCTATAATGTAACTTAAAAAAAATTTTCCCTTCTCTTTGGAGGGCAATGTTTCACTAATATAGATGATGATATTACAAATATTTGCATAATTTAGCTTTGTTGTTTTTATTAAAAAATTTTTTTTAATGTTTATTTAGTTTTTAGAGAGAGGGAGACAGAACGTGAGTGGCAGAGAAGAAGAGACAGAGGGAGATGAAGAATCTGAAACAGGCTCCAGGCTCTGAGCTGTCAGCACAGAGCCCGGTGCAGGGCTAGAACTCACGGACCGTGAGATCATGACCTGAGCTGAAGTCAGACACTTAACTGACTGAGCCGCTCAGGTGCCCCTTTTGTTTCTTTAGGATAATTCAGCATATGTTGCACTACCAGATCAAAGAAAAACTATTTAAACTTTTTGGTATCTATTGCCTGACAACTCTCTAAAAAGATCATGGGAATAAATGAATGCATCAATGAATGAATGAATAAAGGTTATACAAATTCACAAAGATTCCAGTCATAGAAGAACATGGCAGTTTTTAGGCAAATTTACCATTATGCAATAATAATATTTTAAAATCACTTAGATTTTGATAGGCATTAAATGATACCTCAAAGTGGCTTGTTTGTTTTACCTATTAGTGTGGAGATTTTTTCAAGTAATTATTATTTATTTTTCTTCTCGGGTTTTTTATTTTTCTTATCAATTGCTTGTACATCCCTAGTAGGAGTTTCTTTATGTAGATATGAATAAAGTCTTCATATGTAACATATATTTAATGTATATTCTTTCTTCTACGAGTGTTCCTTATTCAGATTTAGCATCAAACTCTTAATTTCGTCTTTAAGATTCAGGGTAAATAATAACTCTGTAGCCTTATTATTTAAAAAGTTTGGTGTTGTATGAACAGTCAAAAGTATATATGAATGAAAACAGAGTTAATAGGTTTCCAAGCGCTCTACACTTAGGGAATATATCCATAAAAGGGATTAAGGCCTGGATGGACATATCCATATCGTGCCTGGTGCTACTGACACCCAACCTTGGCAGTGAATTCATCCTTGAATTGGAAGTCTAGGTCTGAATATTGGCTGTGCCATTTCCTAGCCATGTGACCTTTGGCAAATATTTTAATTGGATGTTTTCATATATGTAAAAAGGATTAAAGTGTCAGTTTAAGAATTATGAACACTTAAAATATTTTTGATACATTTCCTGGTACACAGGTAATATCCATACATAATCACTTTTAAATACCATTTTTGCTTTTTAATATGGACTTTTCTTCTTTTACCTTCATAGTATCTCCATGAGACACACGGTATTTTCTCCATTTTACGAGGTTAGGAAACTAAGACCTAAAATGTTTAAGTGACTAGTTAATGTTACACGACTAGGAAGTAGGGAGGTTTGGATTTGAAGACAGGCACTGTCTTAGAGAGTATTACCTCCTAAATGCTGCATAAAACATTTACAATCTCAGTTCTGTGACTTTTCTATCACTATTCTCACATGGCCAGTGAGAATGCTAAGCCCCATTTTATGCTGTGTAAATCTTACCCGTTCTTCAAGAGGAACCTAAATTCACACACCTCCATGAAGATCTTTGCAAATCCTTTCCCCCTAAGTGATTTTGGCCTCTCCTACCTCACCATAGTAGTTATCCACAGCAGTCTTACAGCTACTTAAGGTGCTCAAATCATATTATACCTATTTGCCTTAGATCATGGACTTCCCGGAGATAGATTATATTTTTCTGATCCCTTCCCTACATATAGTTCAGTAAAGTGCTTATAGTAAATATCCGACCAATATTTGTTATATAAGCAAAAACAGGTAATAATAAATATTAGGTTAAAGCCAAAAGTATTATATGAAAAGGAAATGAGACCAATTAAAATATCCTCAATCCCATTTTGAATAAAGTCAACAACTCTTAAACAAAATATGGACAATTACATGCCAAAAATTTCTTGCTAGTTTAGCCTACAAAGTATTTAATATATTTCATATATATTTATGTACACAAACATTTTTTGCTCCCAGAAAACCTAGCAGAAATCTTTTTTTAAAATCACTGAAACAACCAGACCAGATAATTAGTGATTAGGATAAAAAATTCTATAAGAAATCAATTATATATGTGTGTGTATGTATGTGTGTATACATATATATATACACACACACATATATATATACATATATAAACACATGTTTATACATGTCACCTCTCACACATGCATGCACACACACACACACACAGTAGACACATACAATCAACAGAAGCAATTTTGGGAAAACATTAAAATAAACTTCTTTTACCGTTTGTCCTAAAGACGGCAGCACTGATTTATCCACTTCCCTCTCTTTACAATTGAGACCTAAAATCTTTATCACATAGTATTTCAGCATCTGGTCCATGAAGAAAGGAAATGACACATTTGTGTGTTGAAAATTTTTCTTAACAATGCATTTCAATAGTACTCTCATCAGTGCACAAGTTTGCAAAATCTAAATTTGTAAGATAACTCATTCCTCTTCCCATTTAGGACATTACAAAAGAAAAGAGAAGTAAAAGGAAAAAGAAACAAGGGTTATGGTTAACAAGATACATGATGTGTGGCAGATTAATTTTTCCCTTTTTATAAAATACGTATGCCTTTTATAACATTATCACTATTATTTTTGTTTAATCTCACTGTCTTCTATTAATTCTAATTATCTCCTCTTTCATATTCTACATGAGGGAAGACTCCATGTTTAAGTAATTTTTAGTTCACCCTCTTTCCTGTAACTCTCACCTCGAGCTTCAAACACAAAACATATGAGGGAAGGAATATGGACACCTACTAAGTAAAAGTAATCGACCAATAATGCTCACTTCAGCTCTATCTATAGTGATGTTAACATTATTTATAGATCTCTTTTGAGCACCTAACAAGTTGTTGATTTCCCCAGGAGTGCAGTGAAGCAAAGAGGTCTCACACATGGGTTCCAGGAACAAACTGCCTTCACCTTCTACCGCCCAGTCAGCATTTCTGCTATGCATCTCACTTAATCACAAATCCCAGAACACACATAAAAGCATACACCATTCCATTAATGGATTAATTTTTAGATCTAATTCCTCTGGGGGAGAGTGCTTCTTTATGTTTCATGGAAACTTCTTGGTGCTCCCAAAAGGGAGGGATCATACTTCCTAACAAAAGACCGCCAAAATGGCCTTGCCATGATGCCCGTGGACACCAAAGAACTCTAGCTCAGAAGGCAACAGGCCTGGTGGAAAGAATGCAGGTGCAGGAACAGTACACGGTGTTTGGGAGACAGAAATTAACAGTGTCATAACAGCCATTCATTCTTAAAGGCTAACAGTAACCGTAACAGAGACATTTAATCAAGCAGCAAAGCCACTTAGCCAGGTAGCTTTAGACAAGAAGTTAGGATCGCAGACATGGATGGTGGTTAGGCTACTCCCTAACCACGTTAGTTTAAATTTATCACCAAATTCTCAGGGAAGAAGAACTGGAGGTGAACATCAGAACTCACTCTATTTCCTTTATAATCATTTGTAAATACATCGTTTTATAGAATACGGTCCTTTTGGCATCTTTAAAAAAATCTGCAGTTTAAGAACTCCTTTGTATATTGTTAAATTTATGTGCCCCTGTCAACACTATGTGACTAGAAGTCAGACTCTGGGAATAGCAGGCTAAGATCAACTTTCCAAAATTCTATGCTAATGAGATTTATTTCTGTCAGAGTGGACTGTATTTCTGGGATGTCTCTATAATATTGATATGTATGCATTTTTACTGCCATAATGCTAACCACTTCTCTATTTGATTCCTTCCACAATCTTCAGCCAGACTCTGTGTTTGTATATATACATACACGCAAATATATATATATGTACATATATATATATGTACACATACACATATGACCCTTGAACAAAATGGCTTTGAATAAAATGGGTTCCTTCATACATGGATTTTTTTCAATAAATGAGGTATAGTACTATAAATGTATCTTTCTTCCTTATGATTTTAATATTTCCTTTGTTCTAGCTTACTTTATTGCCAGAATACAGTATATAATACATATAACATACAAAATATGTGTTAATCAACTGTTTGTGTTATTGGTAAGTCTTTGGTCAACAGTAGGCTATTAGTGATTAAGTGTTGGGGGAGTCAAAACTTATATGTAGATTTTCAAGTGAGGGGGGTTTGGAAAGTCGGTGCCCCTAACCCCTACATCATTTAAGGGTGAACTATATATATGCATATATTAATCTTATACTATATTACATATTCGCTATTAGGGCTTACTCTATGTATGATGTCTCCTCAGAGGATCAGGTGGAAAATGTTCAGTCAAGCTAATGATTGACTGAAAGAACAGAAGGAATGTCCAGGAGTCGGGCTTAACATTCATCATTCCATCTGATTCCGCAGTAACTTTGTCAGGTGGTTTTCCCAATTAAGAAATTGGGCCTTAGAGATATTAAGTAAACTTGTGAAGATCACAGAACTATGAGTCACCTGAGCTGGTATTTAAACCAAATTAAGTCTGATTTCAAAACTAGGCAAAATAGACATTTTTGTCTTCATTTTCTCGGTGTATGTATTATCAGGGGTCTTTATCACAAATGTTATATGGAAAATAAACCACAAACATGGGTCCAGACCAGACCATCTACATAGTGGCTTTACTATCAGCTGGGGGTTGCTTATGAACATACGTATCTAGTGTGAAGGCTATATAATATTAAGCCAATATTCAAATAAAGTCTTACAATTAAATAGAAAAATCGACTTAAGTCTCATGGGCCCAAGCTATACCACAGATTTATGTGATCAATTTGCAAAGATATCATTTTTTTCTTATTCAGAACCCAAAGCAGCGATTTAAATACAATAATGTTGCAATGGACACATCTCTCCATGTGAATATAACGCATTTATAGAACTATCATACCTCATCCAAACGGATATTGAAAACTTTCATTCCAGCAGACTTTTGTTTGATGATTATAAACAGAAAAAAAAAAAAACCCTTGATGTTATCAGTAACATTTTAAATAACTTTATATAAACAGAAATTTTCTACAGAAGTCCTCATTAAAGTTAAAATGGACTAAGTCATTGGTTTAACCACACCATCTTCAAGTCCTAGTGTTGGTCAAAGTTTTAGGATATTGCAGGAATTTTAATTTAGTTTACAAACGCACCGTATTTCCATAGCTGGTTAGGAGCCGTACACCCATGCAATTTAGGTCTAAATTTCTGTTTCTGTTTTAACATAAAATTACAATAAAACAATATATCAACACTCAGTGAGGTGGAGGGACCAATATATTTACTTTCCTTTGAGAATGCACTTTACCACACTGTTCGTTTTTAAGGGAGGGCATGATAGTCTTCTAGGTCCAGCCTCAATATCCAAAGAGCTTCGAATGCAGGTCCCTACACCAAGGAAGAAGCCAAAGGAACTGAAAATCAATGACTTTTCACGGAGCCCTCAGAGGATTGAGGTCCTGGGGCAAACTCCCACCCACATTTTAGAGAGGTAAATACAGAAACTCGCAGCTTACCTGGAGCAAAGGCCGCTGGATCCAACAATAGTGAGGACACTTAAGTGGCAATTTTGACAAACTGTTGGAGGACTAGTGAGGGCTGGTGTCAGAGGCTCCCGGGGCTGCGGTCTTAGTGGACCCCTGCAATTCTCTGGGCTTTGCCTCCAAGAACGCCCCTCAGGTTCTGGGAATGGAGAGCCAAGGAGAATCACCTGGTGCCTCAGGCAGAGGGAGGGGGGAAAAGTAACCATTTTAAAACACACCCAGAAGCATTCTCCACAATAAAGGCTTTATTAGAAACTTATCTCACCTGGGAAGGCTGAAGGGCAATTACCCAACTCCAGCTTCTTCCGGTCCATTTTAAGGGGGAGGGGGGAAGCTAAGAAACCAAGTTATCAACATGGTTTGGGCCTGGGATTTAGTCCTGGATTACGGAACACTTCCCTCCGCCCTACCTCACCACCCAGCGACGTGGCTCCCGTATGATAATAGTGAATTATGGCTGAAAGAACTTCAAAGTTCTTTTTAAAGGGAAGTTTGTAGGGAAAGACAGCTCAGATGCAGCAAATACTCAGCCCAACCAAATTCCTAGCCAGGTCATCCTAAAAGCTCACACTACCAGGCCTATTAGCCTCGGTTCCTGTTACGTGATATATCATCTCTAACTTTCAACACAAAATTAAAAGACAGGCTAAAAGTCAAGAAAGTGCATGCCAGGTCCTAAAAGTCACACAGTCCTTGGGTAGCTAGGGAAGTGGACGGGATAGAGTGTGCACAAAATACTAGTGACTAATTTCCTGGCCATCTCAGCTGTCTCCCCAATGCAACATTAACAAGTCACCCTTTCCTCGTGATTCATGTCTTAATGACACAGAGATATCGGCTAAGAAAACAAGTAAATGTGAGCTCATTTTTAAGTGATATTTTAAAAACACAAATGCACATTGCCTGGGGTTTAGGGAAGCGTGGCTTTAGAATTAAAGTGGCAAACCCATGAGATTTAAATAGGTTTAAAAGTGGTAAAAGTGTTTGGTGCCTAAGTGGTCCAGTCAGTTGAGCCTCCAACTCTTGATTTTGGCTCAGGTTACGATTCCAGGATCGCGGGATCAAACCTCGCTTTGGGCTTCATGCTTAGTGTGGAGACTGCTGAAGAGTCTCTCCTTATGCCCTGCGCTCGCACGCTCTCTCCAAAATGGAAAAAAAAAAAAAAAAGAGTGGTGGAAGTGTCAACTTAAGCCTGAGCAAAGTTCATTAAACAAATTCTTACCCAGAAGTCTCCTGGCATTGTCGAGATGTGAGCCCACACACTCTACAAGAGAACAGGATTTGTACCTCAGCCAAGGGAATTATAGCAAGGTGGATACTTACTGTACAGCAATTTCTCATGTTCCATAGCCTTTTTATAGAGTGAAACGTTTCCAATTTAAAATGCAGAACTTAAAGACTGTTCAAAAATATTTCTAGGGGCATCCGGCTAGTGACAGAACACAAACAAGCATCTATATTCTCTGATGTTCTTTCCACTGTACCACAAAGATCCTTCACTTTTGTGAACACACATAATTGCTTTTCTATACATCTTCATTTTCTTCCATTATATCTTCAGACGCTATTGCTGATGATTTCCAGAAGTGCTTCCAAAGCGCTTCTGCTCTTTTGCTGTTTGATCTCCCTACAACATGGCTGCCAAAGAATGAAGATCTCTTTGTCTTTCACCTTTCACATCTCTTGAGAGCACCACAAACCCTAGCCAGGAGCCATATGGGGAAGGTGATTTTAAGCAGTGTAGTTTCTGGCATCTCCTCTGGGGCACAGAGAAGACAGTAACAATGGGGAGGGGGTCATGCGTGGTAGTATAGTGTCACAAGGCAAAAACAACACTGCGGACCCACTTAGTCTGGCTACACCTACCATCCGAAAAAGGAGGAGAAGCTGAATTGCTGAAAAGAAAGACCTTCACAGGGGAGATTGTGCATTCAAATGACCGAGGAAGATAAGAACAGGAAAAACATCAAAAACGAGACAAGGCCAATGTGGGTGGGGTGAAAAAAAGCGGAAGGTGGCAAGCAAGGTTCCAGAGAGTTAGGTAGGAGGCCGGCGGGTGGAGGAGGTTTTCTTTATCTTAAGAGCAGTGGAAAGACATTCATTTTGTGGTGGGATGAATAAGACACATTTGGATTTTGAAAATTGCCTCTGCCACGTGGACAACAACTTGAAAGTGGGAAGTTTGAGCACATGTCGACAAGTTAGAAAGTTAGTGCAAAAGTTCAGGGGAAGGTGATGACAGCTTGGACGTGTTGGTGTCAGTGGTGATGGGGAGGAGTAGACAGAGATATATTAAAAGGCAAATGTAATGGGACTTGAAAATGGACTTGATGGTGAGAGATGGTGGGCCTGAGCTTTTCTCATGTACAACTACAGACCCACTCCCCTTCTATTTCCCCCAAGAGCCTATCCTCCTTATACGGAAACAAATGGCTTCTTTGACCCCTGGCTTTTGATGAGGTTGGGCAGGTGGGTAGCCCGGCAGATTCATGAAAGAACGGAGTTAGTTAGCTCTTCATATTAATGGTCCAGAAATGAAATAAATACTGATTGTCTAGGAATGTTGAATGGCCTCCTAAGGAGCTACATGACCTATACAAGCAGAAAATTTCTTAGTCTGCTAGGCATAAACCTAGGGATTTTAATGTCTTAGCCAGCTCAACAACTATGATAGTTAACAAAAGTCCACTACTTTTTAAACGATGGGTCCCTTGAGAAACAATCCAGAAACCTGGTCATAGGACTTGGGGCAAGCAGAATAATGGCCTCCCCCGGAAAGATATCCACATCCTAATTCCCGGAACAATGTTATATTACAGGGTAAATGGGAATTAAGATTGCTAATTAGCTGACCTTCAAATGAGACGAATCTGGATTATCTGAGTGGGTTTAGTGTGATAAGCAGGATCCTTAAAAGTAGAGAAGGGAAGCAGAAGAAGAAAATCAGAGAAAGTGTTGTAATGGTGGAAGAATGGCCAGAAAGACACAGGGTTGCTGGCTTTGATAATGGAGGCAGAAGGTCTTGGGCTAAAGACTGGGGGTGCCCCCTAGCAGTTAAAAAAGGCCAGGGTATATGGGTGCCTGGGTGGCTTAGTTGGTTAAGCCTCTGACTCTTGATTTCAGCTCAGGTTGTGATCTCACAGTCATGAAATCGAGCCCTGCATTGGGCTCTGCGCTGACAGCACGGAGCCTGCTTGAGATTTGCCTCTGTCTCTCTCTGCCCTTCCACAGTGCACTCTCTCTCTAAATAAAATAAACCTTTTTTTTTTTTAAAGGCAAGGTCATAAATTTTCCCCTAACGTGTCCAGAAAGTAATGCAGCCCTGCTGGCAGTGTGGTTTCAGCCCACATTGCCATTTAGCCCATTTAGACATTAAAATCCCTAGGTTTCTGCCTAGCAGACTAAGAAGTTTTCTGCTTATGTAGGTCATGTAGCTCCTTAAGAGGCCACTCAACATTCCTAGACTATCAATATTTATTTCATTCCTGGACCATTAATATGAAGAGCTAACTAACTCTCCTTTCTTTCACACATCCATTTTGGACATCTAACCTATAGAACTGTAAGAAAATAAATGTGCATTCTTTTGAGCCACTAAGTTTGTGTCTGTTATTCCAACAGTAGAAAACGAATACAGGACTGTGTTAGTTTGCTAAGATTGCCATAACAAAAGACCACACTGGGTGGCTTAAACAGTAGAAATTTACTTCTCACAGTTCTAGAGGCTGAAGTCTAAGATCAAGGCGTTGGTAGGTTTGATTTCTCCTGAGGTCTCTCTCCTTTTGGTTCTTTTTCACATGGTCATCCCTTGGTGCTTACACTGCCCTTGATATCTCTTTAAGTGTTCAAGTTTCCATTAGTCATGTTGGATTTTTAACTTAAAAAGGCCGCTTTTTAACTTAATTACCTCTTTCGAGGATCTATCTCCAACTATAGTCACATTCTCAGGTATGAGGGCTTAGGGCTTCAATTTATGAATTTTAGGAGAACACAATTCAGTTAATAACAACAACTATATCATAAACCTCCCTTGACGCCCTCTCCAGAGGGTCCTGAAGCAATATACTAAGGTGACTTACCAGAGCTTGTTAAATAGAGGCTCAGAATTCATGCCACTTTGTGTGCCTATGGACTGTCGTGACCCAAGTTCATCTCATAGTAGATACTATAGGACTACAGATCTACCCTGTGGTTATTTCCTCAGATATAAAATGTGTATTGAAAATAGATACATTAAACATTTGGCAGAATCCATATTTATTCATCTGTGGGGTAAAAACTCTCATGGCAGAAAGGGTCAAATAGAAGCCTTAGAGACTTCTCCCTTTCCACCAGGATGGTAATCCAAAAGCCATTCCAGACCCTTGGGAAGACTAGTGAGATCAGGGCACAATCAAATATTAATGCTGCAAAGCAGTGATTTCGGGAGAGTGACATGTGAATGAAATTTTCAGAATGAGCAAGGGCATGAAAACATTCATTTCCCACGTAAATGTCCACTAGAGGGCATCCACCATGGTGGTCCAATGATCTGGTTAACAAGATGACTTTCTTTGGTGAAAGTCAATCAGCTTTTTCCTCCAGTCACTGTATACACAAAGTAAAGCAACAGAGATGGAAGTGACTCATGGGCTGAACAACATGAGCTTTCTCTCAACGGGGCTGCTCTGGATACTGCTGCTGCTGGGTTTTTGGTATGTCAACAGCAGATGCAAACACTGAAGCATCATGATATGGCCCAACCAGTCATGTGAGGGCACCTTGATCCCACTGGATCTCTTCCAGAGAGGAATGTCCAATCTCACTGGGATAAATTGTTTAGGATGTGGAGTTTCCTCTCCTGCTTTCAGCATCTCTCTGAGTACCAAGTCAGCAGATACACTGGATCCCTTATTCCACGCTAATGTATACCACGCAATATTGCTTCTGACCAAGGAGCATATTTTATGAATGGTTCCAAGTTTAAAGGCTTCAGGAATGAGCTCTGATTGGCTAAGTTTGGTGAGGAGCCTGTTGCTAGACCAATCACTCTTGTCTAAAGGTGGGGTTTTGTAAGACGATCTCTCACAAAAAAATGGATGGTTGGATTGGGAGAAGGAATATGTCTCAGGTGTGTTAGTAGAGGGGACACTTCAGCAGTAATGTTCTGTGCTCCTAAGTCTCATATTAATCTGTCACTTGACTTTTCATCTCTTTGTCCTATTTTCCAAACAGAATAAATAAAGGCATGCATATCCTCAATGTATTTTAAAGTGTTGATAATATGTCACATTTATACATTCTTTAGGGCATAAATTGTTACTATCCCTTTATTTATTTAATTTATTTATTTATTTATTTTTGGTCTCATACATAATAGGCCCTAATACTTTTTTTGCATGGAAAAAAAAATGAAACACAGTTTATCTCATTTCCTTCTTTACAATGACTTTATATTCTGGACAGAATAATATAATCCCAGTTTAAAAACTGAGGAAACAAAGTCTAAGAGAAGGTACTGCTTTAGGAACAATCACGAGGAAGGTAAAGGATTCAGTTTGAATCAGAAGAACTGATGACTCTTTGCCACATTGTATTATCTGTAAATATGATCATGATAGTCTATGTGGGCCACTGTCTTCTGACAAAATGGCATTAAAGAACCTTTCCATTTTTGTAAATTCCCCACTGTGAGTGTCTTTTCAGCAGGTAGGCTTCCCCACCAGGCAAGCTCCAAGGCTCTCTCTCCCTGTCTCTTGATCACTAGGGTGTATGCTGTGAGGTAGGCCGGGGCAAGACTGAACCCTGCCTGGGTTTGGAGTCTTGAGAAAATACGACAGATGTTAGGATAGGTAAGAAACAATCCATGGCAGTGGAAGGACTGAGGGTCTAGAGGAAGATTTGTTATCAAGAATCCCGTGTTGGTAGTGCTATCAGCATTGTCCTTAACTCAAAGAGGCTTTGATTTGTGTGCTTAGTCTTTGCTTTGTGCCCTTTTCTCAAGCTGAATTCTCTAGCCTTCCCATTGATTCTGTGAGGGGCCAGATAGTCTTCCAGTGAAGTTCATTGCTGCTTACATTAAACAGAGTTCTTACTACTACAATGGTGATGATACTTGATGTAACCAAATAGAAGCTGATGTAGAGAAACCTGATAGTCTCAAGAATCCTGATTACTTTTCTCTGGGTAATCACCATTGTCCAGAAGTTTCCCTTCCTCCCTTCCTTCCTCATTCCACCCTCCCTTCTTCCCTCTCTTCTTCCTTTCTTTCTCTCTCCCTTTCTTCCCTTCTTTCCTCTTCTTTCTTTCTTTCTTTCTTTCTTTCTTTCTTTCTTTCTTTCTTTCTTTCTTTTTCCTCTCTCTCTCTTTCTTTATTTCTTTTTCTTTCTTCTCCTTTTTTTCAATTCAGCTGAAAAGAGTTAAAATGTTAATAGTTTACCCTATTCTAATTGTAGCTTTATAAACGGCATGCTATCTTTCCCGAATCATAGGCAGTTTGAAAAAAATGGATTTCATACATGGAAACTGGTCATATTCTATTTCCTCTCATTAGAAACATAATATGAATATGAGATATGCTTTGTGATCTTTAATAACGATCCATTTAAAAATACTCAATCCTTAGCAACATGGAGGTAAACACTTTAATTTACCAAATCTATGATAAAAAGAATAGTTAGAATTGTGTTAATTAGTTCAGGTGCCTGAACAGATCTGATGGAGTCCTGCAGCTCTCTGTGGGACACAGATGTCATCTAAAAAGCACCCAACTAAGGAGAACCATGAATATGATAATAAGGATGAAAGGAAATAGCAATTTTTTATCATCAGCCAAAGTGAAGGATACCCCACAAAGGACAAAAAGCACCATCATCTTTTGAATAATAGTTCAAAGAAGCAGATGATTCAGAAAAATGAAGAAATAGAACTAATGTAAATTGCTCAAGATTGCATTTTTCTTTGTAACATAAATGGCAATTGCAGTGCTTAATCTTGAGCCTTCTATTATTTAGATACGAATACACATTATCTCCGGAAAATTCCTTTGTGAGGCAAAAGTTTTTTGAAATTTAAATGAGTTCTTTCTCATCTGTCATAATGCTTACAACAAATTTACATAGACTTCACATGGCATTGATCTTCACCAAAGGGAACAATCTTCCCTAGCGGTTTTTACATCACATGGAAGAGATTCCGTTTATTTGTATGTATGTATGTATGTATGTATGTACGTATGTGTGCGTGTGTGCGTTGGACACGCATTTAAAAAAAAATTTTTTTTAACGTTTATTTATTTTTTTGGGACAGAGAGAGACGGAGCATGAACGGGGGAGGGGCAGAGAGAGAGGGGGACACAGAATCAGAAACAGGATCCAGGCTCTGAGCCATCAGCCCAGAGCCCGATGCGGGGCTCGAACTCACAGACCGCGAGATCGTGACCTGGCTGAAGTCGGACGCTTAACCGACTGCGCCACCCAGGCGCCCCTGACACTGGCATTTTAAATATTCCAGCTGGTCTTTAAAAGTACATTAAAAAACATTGCATTACAGTACTTACATTTAAAAATATTGACCAGCTAACACAGATTAAGGAGAGTTGTTAGGAAATTCCTTAGTGACATTATATTTATGTTAGAAATATATTCCCTGCATTCACATAACTTTCTATATTCACACAACATAGGAAAAAAAGGAGCAAGGTGAGACCTCTCATGACAAAATTATATAAAGCAGCTAGTAACAAACTAGTCAATAAAGAAATATGGTGTGAGTTATTCAAGAAACACATTATGAAATCCTCACTGTTTCCAGGACCAAAATATTTTTATTTTCTTATGCTAATCTACTCATTATCATACAAAGAATTGTTATTTAAATAGCATGCAAGATTAAGTGTGGATGCTAATATGGGCTTCTAAGAGTTGAATCCTGCCTCTGGAATTTACAGACCGTGACATCAGGCCAATTATTTTACCTGTTTTTTTAGCAGTAAAATGAGGATTAAAACAAACTATTAGAATTGAATAAATTCATATTTGTAAAGCACATATAGTAGTGCCTGGCTTCTAGAACCTCCTATCTAAGTGCATTGTTGAATTGGTAACAGCAAATTGAAATGTTAAAATTTGAAAATGTAAAACCGGCATTGAATCTTCTTTATTAATATTACATTTTTCCCCAAAAGAGCAATTTCTCAGGAAATATTAACTAATTAGTCATATTCTTTTAATTTCAGCAGCTGATTTTTAATATTGACATGCCATTTTACCAAGTAAACTGAACTGAAAAAATTATAAATGAGAAGGGTTGTTGTATTTTCTATTCTCTTATTTACTTTTATCCTCTGACAGAATTTTTTTTGTCCTTGATAACTCAGCAATTTAAATTGATGATTTAAATCTTATAATGGTTGCCAAGATTCCTGTTATGTAAATCATCATGATTTATGTGCTTATCAAATCTAGCGTGATGGGAAAAACCACAGATTCTAGAGCCAAATTATACGGCTTCAAATTCCAGAAATACTTATTACTTATGTGATTTTGGGCAATGTATTTAACTTCACTGTGTCTCTGCTTTTCTCATCTATAAAATAAGGATACAAGAGGGGCTCCTGGGTGGCTCAGTTGGTTAAGCGTCCAACTTCAGCTGAGGTCATGATCTCATGGCTTGTGAGTTTAAGCCCTGCGTCAGGCTCTGTGCTGACAGCTCAGAGCCTGGAGCCTGCTTTGGATTCTGTGTCTCCCTCTCTCTCTCTAGTCCTCCACCGCTCATGTTCTCTCTCTGTCTCAAAAATAAATAAACGTTAACAAAAAATTAAAAAATAAATTAAAATAAAATAATACAAGAGCAAGCTCCTGGGGCACCTGGGTGGCGCTCAGTAGGTTAAGCATCCAGGATCTCAGCTCAGGTCTTGACCTCAGGGTCTTGATCTCAGGGTCCTGAATTCAGCCTCACCTTGGGCTTCATGCTGGGAATGGAAACTACTTAAAAGAGCGATTTATCATAGGTGTGCTGTGAAAATTAAATGAGTTTACGGGGCGCCTGGGTGGCTCAGTCGGTTGAGTGTCTGACTTCAGCTCAGGTCATGATCTCGCGTTCCGTGAGTTCGAGCCCCGTTTGGGCTCTGTGCTGACAGCTCAGAGCCTGGAGCCTGTTTCAGATTCTGTGTCTCCCTCTCTCTCTGACCCTCCCCCGTTCATGCTGTCTCTGTCTCAAAAATAAATAAACGTTAAAAAATAATAATAATAATAATAATAAATGAGTTTACAGCTGCGCTTTTGGAGTAGAGAATCTGAAGGGACTCCATTTTAGTCCCATTTTAGAAAGGACTCCATTTGGTCTCTGCTATGTTTCTGCTAGGCCCCATTTACCCATGTTCCTTATTTTGCCTATAAAGTAGCCAAAGAAGCTATGTTCCCACTTCAGGGTGGAAGTAAAAATTTTTTCTCAGGCTCCAAAACCAGATGACAAAGAAGAGCCAGATCCCAAACATGTCCCGGGACATTAGCTTCAAACAAATCTTGCCTGATGCTGGCATGAACACCCCTACCTTTGGTATGGAACCACCTATCGTTCACCTGACACTACCCTTTGATTGGACCCCACCCTGGATTCCTCAAGGAGCGTGTACTGTAGACCCTTTTCTAATATAAACCCCTAGCCCCAAGCAGTAACAAGACCCATTCTCCTTTCCTTTCAGAGTTCCCAGACCCTGGCTTCGATTCTCGACCTGTCACCTACAGCATTCAGTAAACTCTGTTTCCCTTTCTCTGGCTCACATTTGATTTCTTCCTGTGTGAAGCCAAGGACCCTCCTGGCTGGTCCTGTGGGGTCCTCCCCTGGATTCTTGGACTCAGCCTGCCCTCATCACTTTCACAGAGTGAATAATCCATACTTTGGCATCATTATAATAATTCTTGGTGTGATTTATGCACTCCTGGACCTTTGAAATGTATATTTGCTGGAGTTTTTGGTAGATGTCATATTCTTTGACATCACCTGCATTTCAAAAATATGTTTACTGAGGATCTTTTATGAGTTAGACACTTTGAAAGACTTGTGGGTGATATACTTGTAACCATAAAACACTCTTGTGTTTAGGTTTAAAATCTGGAAGGGAGACACGTACATGGAAGACAGTGTTAGCGCTCATCAACACTAGGTTCTCCTTACTTACATCTTACAAAAGTGACTTACATCTGAGTCACTTTTGGACTAAGGCAATGCAAAGTGTGAGTTCAGGTAGGAAAGCACACTAGAATCTTACAGTTGCAAAGTTTATTCAATAATGAATTACACATTGCAAAGAAAATGACATGACATCAAAAATAGCATGTCATATAAAATACAATTCATTTATGTTAGTATTAAAAATACCATTTCGTAGAGTAGCAACTTTGTCTCTTTTCAAAAAAAAAAATGGAACATCTTAAAATCTTAGTTTTGCAAAATGTCACTGTGAATAGTTCACAAAAATCCAAATAAAAGGAGTTTTATAGAACCCTCAGAAATGTTTTGAAATAGCTTCAGAATGAAATCAACTTCATTATATTTACAGGCTCTGTGAAAAAGAATGCCATCTTGTTCATGAATCACAGGAACTCAAAATCTTATTTTCTGTTATTTACTGAAACAAAAGGAAAATTATAGAAATGTGGGTATCTATATTAAGTCATGGAATTTAATAAAATAATCTCATTTAAAAACAGATTTAAGTTTCTCAAGACATTTTACTCAAATTTTTATTATAACCTGAATGATCTTATCCTTATAGTATGGGTCAAGAAATTATGGCCAACTGCCTGTTTTTGTAAATATAATTTTACTGGAATACAGGTGTGACAATTTGTTTACATATTATTTATGGCTGCTTTTACTACAACTCCAGAGATGGGTATTTGTGACAGACAGTATATGTCCTACAAAGCTGAAAATATTTGCTGTATGACCGACCCTTAATGAGACAAATTTACTAGCCCTGCTTATAGAGTTAGAATTTTTATTAATTTATCAACTTTAAAATATTTTTAATTTGACTCAGAGTTCGATGCACTAAAACAGAAACCTATACTCATTAGTGTATTTAGGAGTTTTAAGCAGAAAACGGTTTGTTTTTTTGTTTTTTTGTTTGTTTGTTTTTTCTAGGTAAGCTCTATCCTCAATGTGGGACTTGAACTCATGACCCTGAGATCAAACGTCACATGCTCTACCATACTGAGCCAGCCAGGCACCCCCAAACAGAAAAGTATTTAATTCAAGGAATAAGGTATCCACAAAATTGCTAGAAGAGCTGAAAGGGAAAAGTCTACGTAGGGGCTCATGGAACCTCTCCCAGAACAATTTAGAAATGACCTCCCTGGGGACCTACTGCCTTGGAGGTGTCCACTGGAGGTTTCTGGGCCCAAAGAAATAGGCGCAGGCCTCGGCCTCCTCAATTGTTTCTGTCACTCAGAGAACTGAAGAATAAACACCATTCTTCAGAAAGTTGCTTCAGGAATGGTGTACAAAGCTCCATGTATCTGCTTGCCGGAAGCAATGGGTCAGGACACTGGGAAGACAGCCTCTACCTGGCATCTGCTTTATTTGCAAAAGAATTGTTCTAATTGGGTAATTTGCACCCAGGCAAGAGAGTCTGGAAAATGTTAAATGTGTCTTTTTTGTTTTTTTGTCTTTTGCTTTCAATCTCTCCTTCTAGAAGAAGGGTGGAATGGACAGTTGTTGAAAGAGACAATACGGAGAACTCACCTGATAACATAATAAAAACAATTATACTCATTAAAATTATCTAATTAGAGGATAAATATTACAGGATATTTAGAATGCATATCTAAAATTATACACACACACACACACACACACACACACACACACACACACACACACGTCTACATCTATAAATAGTCAAATGCTAATATTCCATCAGTAGGATTGCAGTCATATATTCTGGTTAACATATTGCTTTTTCTCAGTTAACGTAGTGCTTTTAGCTCACAACAGATTAAAATCTCAAAGCAAAGGGAGAGTTGATGTGAATTTAAAATTATCCCAGGCAATTCTGACACTTTTATTTTTTTTTCCTTCTTTTTTTCTCACCCCATACTGTTTCAATGCTACCTCCACTGAAAATTACACATATACAATAAAAGTAAATACACCAAAATATTTATAACGATTATGCCTATGTGGTGAAATTATTGCTGGTTTTCATCTACCTTTCAACATTATGAAATAAAAACATGCATTTAGTCACATTATGTATATAGTTAAGAATAGCTTTCACTGAGTTAAGATTAAAACTTAATTTGGTAGGTACCAAAGCTGTGTTCCAGAATTATACTATTTTGTTTTCTGTCAGCAGTTCATGGAAGCAAATACCTGTTTCCTTAAATCTTTATTGCTCTGAAGTTTGTTCTGTTATTTTTTTGTTTTTGTTTTAATTTAATTTTTTATTTTTAAAATTTACATCCAAATTAGTTAGCATCTAGTGCAACAATGATTTCAGGAGTAGATTCCTTAATGCCTCTTACCCATTTAGCCCATTCCCCCTCCCACACCTCCTCCAGTAACCCTCAGTTTGTTCTCTATATTTATGAGTCTCTTCTGTTTGGTCCCCCTCCCTGTTTTTATATTCTTTTTGTTTCCCTTCCCTTATGTTCATCTGTTTTGTCTCTTAAAGTCCTCAGATGAGTGAAGTCATATGATACTTGTCTTTCTCTAACTAATTTCGCTTAGCATAATACCCTCCAGTTCCATCACATAGTTGTGAATGGCAAGATTTCATTCCTTTTCATCGCGGAGTAATACCCCATTGTATATATATATATATATATATATATATATATACCACATCTTCTTTATCCATTCATCCCTTGATGGACATTTGGGCTCTTTCCATATTTTGCTATTGTTGATAGTGCTGCTATAAACATGGGGGCACATGTGTCCCTTCGAAACAGCACACCTGTATCCCATGGATAAATGCCTAGTAGTGCAACTGCTGGGTTGTAGGGTAGTTCTATTTTTAGTTTTTTGAGGAACCTCCATACTGTTTTCCAGAGTGGCTGCACCAGCTTTCATTCCCATGTTCTGTTATTTTTTAAAAAAAATATTTATTTATTTTGAGAGAGAGAGAGAGAGAGAGAGCGAGCTCAAGCAGGGGAGGGTCAGAGAGAGGGGGAGAAAGAGAATCCCAAGCAGGCTCTGCACTGTCAGTGCAGAGCCCAATGCAGAGCTCAAACTCACAAACTGTGAGATACTGACCTGAGCTGAAATCAAGAGTCAAGCCACCCAGGCACCCCTGTTCTGTTATTTTTAATTTTGCCACTTAACAAGTAAGGTTTCTTCTTGTTAATATGTTTTGTGCATTTAGATGATTTTCTCAGTGCATTGGTTATTTACATTTATTTTATGAATCACTTGCCCATTGGATAGTCTTTTGAAGTTTTTCTTTTTGCCTTATTGATTTTATGAGATCTTATGTACTGAGGACCATGACTTCCTGTGTTTTGATTATTATTATAATTATTTCCTTCTTTTTTCTTGCATTTGGTTATGCTTGTTGTGGTATTTTTATAATATGATTTTTAAAACTTTTGGGGCACCTGGGTGGCGCAGTTGGTTAAGCATCCGACTTCAGCCAGGTCACGATCTCGCGGTCCGAGCCCCGCGTCGGGCTCTGGGCTGATGGCTCGGAGCCTGGAGCCTGTTTCCGATTCTGTGTCTCCCTCTCTCTCTGCCCCTCCCCCGTTCATGCTCTGTCTCTCTCTGTCCCAAAAATAAATAAATGTTGAAAAACAAAAAAAAAAACAAAAAAAAAAACTTTCTGGGTAGTCAAATCTATCAGTCCTTTATGATTTTATTTTCTGCCTTTCATTTCTTTCTTAAAGATTCTTAACTCATTGTCATATAAACAATGTTTTAGTAAGGACAATGACAAGAAAGGCCACAAAATGAGAGAAAAATACTTGTAATGTACCTAATATAAAAAACCTGATATCCAGGGGTGCCTGGGTGGCTCAGTCAGTTGAGTGTTCAACTTTGGCTCAGGTCATGATCTTGCGGTTCAAGGGTTTGAGCCCTGCGTCAGGCTCTTCAGATTCTGTGTTTCCTTCTCTTTCTGCTGCTCCCCTGATCATGTTCTGTTTCTCTCTCTCTCAAAAATAAACAAACATTAAAAACTAAAAAAAATGATATCCAGACCACATGAAATATTCCTACAAATAATTACCTGGTAAATAAAAGATATGAAAGCATAGAAGATATTCTAGCTCAGTAATTTCATTTTTAAGTATACACCTGTATTAATCAGGGTTCTCCAGAGAAACATAACCAGTAGGAGATCTCTCTGGATATAGATGTAACATGGCTATGTAAAGGAGATTTATTAAGAGAAATTGGCTCATGTGATTACGGAGGGTGAGAATCCCATGATCTGTCATCTGTAAGCGAGAGATCCTTGAAAGCCAGTGGTGTAATTCAGTCTGAGGCTGAAGGCCTGAGAAGAGGGGAGCCAATTGTGCAAATACTATTCAGGTCCCCAGTGGATTAGCTGATGTCCAGCTGACACACTGGGGTGAGCAATTTACTGAGTTCACGATTCAAATGCTAATCTCATCCAGAAACCCTTTTGCAGACACACCCAGCAATAAGCTTTAATCTGGGCACCCTGTGGTCAGCCAACTTGACACATAAAATTAACCATCCCAATACCTCAAAGAGATTCTTGCATATATGCACAAAGAGATGTAACTACCCATAATCCTCAAATAAGTGGTTTTGTAACCACTCCAACTGGAAACACCTGAAACATCCATTAGGAATAAAATGAACAGATATTGTGGTGCATTGATTCCCAAACCCTTTTATCTCAGGAAACTTTTATACTATTGTGGAGGATAAGCTTAGGAATCCCCCGGGTTTATACTGGGTTAACAAGGCATAAAGAAATACAAAGTCATAAAATGCTCCCACCCGAGTTTGGGTAAACCAGATTGGCACTCCAAGAATAGGGGGGTGCAAAGACACCCCGAGAATAGGGAGGTGTAAAGGTGCCAGGAATAGGGAGGTACAAAGGCACCTCCAAATAGAGAGGGGGAGAGAGCTCCCAGAATAGATAGGGAGAGGCAAAGGCCTAAAATAGGTATGGTGCAAAGGTGCCCAATATAGGTATATGAAAGAAACAAGATTAGATATTCAGAGTGGAAGCACCCCCAATTTAGTACTATGGCAGAAAGCTGTTTTCACAGGAAGATAGGTCCAGTTAGGTAAAGTGGTGAACTGGACTATGGACCGCTGTGCTGCAGGCAAAGCAGCCTGGAGTGGAGAGTGTTAACAAAAGAAAAGGTGCCTTATTAATCTTGAGGTTACCCTCCTATCTGTCTTATCCCTTAGGCCAGCAAAGATAAATAGGCATGGTGCCTCCTGTCTGCTGTGAACAACCACCTACCCATCTGCCCAGCTCCCGGATTGTGTTTTATATTGACCCAAACCCCAAACACTGTATATCTTCAAAATCCCCTTTTCCCCCCTCATGTCCCCAAGTTAATGTTCCTAGTTTCTTTGTCTCTTTGTACACACCCATCACGTTTGTAAGCCTTCTGATCTGAATAAATACGGGGCAAGGACCCTTATTCAGGTTTCTTGTCTTTTCCCAGACATTAGCCATCTCTCGCTTTAATCCTGCGACCGCTCTTTTGCTAGCCAAAAGAGAACTTTAGACTTAGAGTCTATGACATACTATTATAAATTACTGATCACCTCAGGGCTTCCTTTAGTGAGTTATATCTATCAGTATTTATCATATCAGAAATTAAAATTGAGGATTTAAAAAATGATTTAAAATAGCAATAAATCCCTCGTATGCACTCATATTGATATTTTATGTAAAATAAGTATATTTTCCACACAGGAAAAAACTGGCATCGTTTTACATCTGTGCAAATATAAATCTCTTTAACGCCTGATTATTAGAAGATAGCTGGCGACTGTCATATCGGCTTCTGCATTCAATTGATGCAATATGTTACATGTAATAAGGTATGTGAAAGACCAGTCTCATACAGATACATCATTTGAAAAGTGAAAAGTATTTTAAAAACTGTTAAGACTATTGTTGCTATCCTATGTTGATACTACACCAAAATTTGACAAGTGATGATTCATTTTTTTAAGTTTATTTGTGTATTTTGAAAGGGGTGGGGAGAGAGAAAGAGAGAGAGAGAAACTCAAGCAGGCTCCACATTGACACCAATGTGGGGCTCAACCATGAACCATGAGAACATGACCTGAGCTGAAGTCAAGAGTTGGGCACTTAACTGACTGAGCTACCCAGGCATCCTTGATAAGTGATGGTTCCTTGATGGTTAACTGCAGGGTGGAAGGGTGGAATGAGCTTTTTTTTTTTTTTTTTACTCTGTTACATTAAAAATGATTGACCTGTCTTGTCCTTTGAACAAAACTTTTACTCTGCCTGATTTTGTAACATTAGGTAAGGTGATTTGGAAAATACAGTTTATTATGCAAATCTTCCAAATATCTATACATGTCTTCATACAGTATTCTAAAAAAAATACATTTTAAAAGGATCACTATTGATCTCATTTTAGTATATGTGCTGCGGAAGCGAGCACACGGCTGGTGTCATTTTAAAAGTCAGTAAGTTTGGGGAATCTGTCAAGTTCACATTTTCAAAATGTCTAATTTTTGCTTTAAAGTATTCATTATATTATTGGCAACAAATATGTCCCCCCTTCTCCCTTGAAGTATAAGCTCACTTTGTTCTTTGTTGAGAACATGTCTGTTAAATACTCAAGTCTCAACAACCATATTTTGTCTGCCGATAGTTCTTTCAAGTAAAAAAGTATTTCATGAAAAAGTGGCTAATTTAGCTAACAATACAGACAACTGCACAAGTGTCTTTCTTTCATATTTTGGTATCTGGAAGAGTGCTTCACATATTCCCATTTTAACATGTAGAACATTTTGCAGAGTGTACTTGAGCTTTGTGTTTAAAACAAATAATAACATTAAGGGCATCATCAAGGATACTCTGTAGTGAAACTGCCAGGGTTATTTTTCCTGTGAATGTGGGGCAGTGAAGAAAGCAATGGAAAGTAGGGCCGCTTGGTGCCACTGCACTGACTTACGTTAAGGCACCAGCACTTTTGCCCAGTTGTGACTTTGACATATCAACGCAAATGAAACACAGTGAAAAAGTCAAGTAGCATCATATTATTACAATGAAAACAGCTCTGATCTTTTTGACCCCCTAAAAGGGATTTGGGAACCCCAGGTATCCACAGACCACAGTTTGAAGTGGTACACTCTTTTAGTGCATTACCATAATGGTGTAGCACTCGGCCATGAAAATGGGCAAACTGAAGATGTAGGTTAATAGGACAGAGTAATCGTACACCTCCTATAACTTGTTTAAAAAAGAAGCAAGATCCAAATAACACATATGATTCTAGTCACATAAAGTTCTGAACAAGCAAAAGTAAACCCTTATTTTAGGGATGCATACATGAGGTAAGAAATAGAAGCAGAAACACGTTCATCACAAAAGTCGTCATAGTAGTTACCTCTGTACATCTGGGAAAGTGATGCAGTTGTGAATGGGGACAGGAATAGGCTGGGCTTCTCAAAGGCTGTAAAACGATCCATTTCCAAATGTGAGGAGTGGCTCTGCGTGTTCATTTGCTAATAATTTATTAAACTACATATACCATTTCATTTACTTCTCTGTATGTGTATCGTATGCAAAATTAAGTAACAAAACTGGTGCATGGACATTTATTCTCATTTTTCTCATTTATTCTCATTTTTTTTTGTTCTTATTTTCTAATCTTTGTTGATGTAGAGAAGGAGTCTAGCTTTTCTTTCCCAAATATTAGTCATATGCCCCACCACCCCTTTTTAGATGATTTATTTTTTCTCTACTGATTTGAAAAGTCACATAAGGAACGTTTATGATCTTTGTAACTCTTCCCTTTTCCAAAGCAATGTCTAACACTGCATGCGGAGTAAAATTTCATATAGTTGTGGTAGTAAATTTACTTCATGTTGAATTTTTTTTTTTTTTTTCCCAGAGAGTTATTGCTTAATTTGTTTGACCTATTACTCATCATGGGCCATTGCAGCCCACATATATTCTTCTTCTCTGTTCCAAAGATTGCATAATGAGGGCCCCTTAACCATATGCTCTGTAAGTTTGCGTGTCTAAAAAAGAAGCTTACTTTTTACCCCTTCTCTGGTGATAGATTATAAAGATCAAGAGAAAGCTGGCCTGTATAAGAAAAGATACAGTAGACTTTTGGTATTTGAGGTTTGGCAATTTATAAATAGCCTGAGGCTTCAGAATATGTAGTAATTTAGCAGAGGCACAAAATTAGATGACACACGACTGGGAGGGTGTTGTATAGGAACATATCTTAGTTAATGAGAAAATCTCACGGATCACACAGCAAAATTAATGTGACATCATCATTGTGACTTAATTATTCAGGACTGTAAATGTCTAATTTACTCTTCATTTTATTAAACAGGATCCCTGAAAACGATGTATTTTATTGGAGCTCATATGGAAAAGTGATGCCGGGTATATAAAATGAATACTTGGGTAATAGTGCAAAATTATTTTAGTGAATGTCCAACTAATAAATATTAAAACTAAAAGATAATATATGAAGATGTTTTTGCTGTGAATTTTTAATTCTTATTAATTTTTTGTTAAGTCCACCTGAACATTAATTCATTAGAAATGAGAAACTTTAGGGGCGCCTGGGTGGCGCAGTCGGTTGGGCGTCCGACTTCAGCCAGGTCACGATCTCGCGGTCTGTGGGTTCGAGCCCCGCGTCGGGCTCTGGGCTGATGGCTCAGAGCCTGGAGCCTGTTTCCGATTCGATTCTGTGTCTCCCTCTCTCTCTGCCCCTCCCCCGTTCATGCTCTATCTCTCTCTGTCCCAAAAATAAATAAAAAAAAACGTTGGAAAAAAGAAATGAGAAACTTTAGGGGCGTCTGGGTGGCTCAGTTGGTTGAGTGTCTGACTTCGGCAGGTCATGATCTCATGGTTCATGGGTTCCAGCCCCGCGAGCTGTGCTGGCAGCTCGGGGCCTGGAACCTGCTTCAGATTCTGTCTCCGCATCTCTCTGTCCCTCCCTGGCTCATGCTCTGGCTCTGTCTCGTTCTCTCAAAAATAAACGTTAAAATTTTTTTAAAAAAGAAATGAGGAATTTTATCTCAGAGAAGGAAACCAATGTATGCGTTTAATTAGGAGAGTTCTCCGGTGACCTTAGTGGGTTTAAACCTAAACGTGGAGCCATGATTTTTACTACCATTTAGTTACTAACATGTTTTAGAGGGTAGGGACTGGATCTTGTCATTTTTGTTCCTGTTTACTTTTCAACAGTAATATATTTGGAATTTATTAGGTTACATTAAGCATTACCTCAGTTTATGTTCAAATAATCCTAATCTAAACGATTAGCATATACGTACTGGTTTCAGCGATCCTATCCATTGGTACATTTGTTCATACTTATAGTCATGACAGCTTTTATTTAAAAGTAGTTTGATTCTGATCAAATCAGAAAACATGCAAAGTCCCCTTGCAAGCTTGAGTAGTAAAAAATAATATTATTAGTAGGAGCATTTCCATAGAATTAATAGAAATATGATTATTGCCATGTTAGTTGACATAGAACATGCTACGAAGAGATCATTGATAATTAGGCCAGACCAAAGCATGAGCAGTTACTGACTCTTACCTAGTAGGTAGACTTTCTTGAGGACAATAGTATGAAGGCAGGGAGGCAAGAATGTAGACAGAGTGAATTGGAGAGCATTTGATTTAGGAATAAGGCTGTGAAACGAATTCAACAATTCAATTCGAAAGGATGGCTATGGAGATTCAGGAAGGGACTCATCAAAATACTAGGAGGAAAATGAAAGATTTCAGAGATGTGCACTTGCTGTGGAGACGTCACACCCTGCGATTTTGTAGTAAGCTGAGTAATCACGGTCCTGTGATAGTCACTAAAAATATTTCCTGGACATGTAAAGAAATCCCTTCGCTAGTTTCTATAACATTTCACTACCATGAGATCCCTAGTATAAATGGAAGAAATCTGTTCTAAGTGAAGGAAAAGGAGTGACTTGTCTTCTTTTAATTATACAATTTGACAAGAGTTTTTAATTAAATAATTCCTGGGTAACGTTTTGAAACTGAAATTTCAGCTGACGCTGAGAGTAACAACTTGGCTAGATCCTGTTAACCTTCAAGTTAGGGGAGAATTTCAACGTTAATAAGTCAGAAGTTGAGCAAAAAGGGTTATCGTTCCTTTAACACCTGTGTCTAGCTTGAAATTAGTGAGCCATTAGTCTTTCTAAAGAAGAGAATATTCTCACTGTTTTAAATTTATATTAAACATGAACTAGCCTATTTTAATATTGGTAAAGATAGTAAGTAAATATTTCTGAAAATTTTTCTGAATTTAAATGTAAATTGAATCAAACTATATCAAGTTTTATGTCATGTCATAAACCATGTGGAGTTTCAAATTATGAGAATATATTGTGATTTCTTGATATATTTCAAAATCTAGAAATAAAATCTGGCTGAGGAAAAAAAGTATTTTAACAGATAATTCAATCTTCTCATTATTATAATCTCATTTTTTTTCTGCAATCATTAATAAACAATACTGATTCCTTTTAGGTTGTTGCCTGAATGTAGTAATTTTATATCTTACTAAGACATATTGTAAATCTATATGAAAGCTGAAAAACACACTGAAAAACTGCGGGCTTTTAAAGTGGAGGCAATAAAGTTAATAGCCTTTTTTCTAGAAGTTGACATATGATGTGTATCAATATCAGAAATAAATATAAAGTTTCTTAAGTCAGAAAGAAGTTGAATAATAGTTGAAAGTCAGTTTCTGAAGTCAGAAGCTGAAATAGTTGTATAATACTCATAATACACACATTTTCTTTCTTTCCAGGTAGGATAAAGACCTGTTTTACAATGATTGTGAATTAAATCACTGGACTCTCAGTATTGTTTAAGAAATGGAAACTTCAAAAAAAAAAAAAAAAAGAAATGGAAACTTCAGATTTAGAATAAAGAGAAAAATGAGTACTCTTCCATAATTCAACATAAAGAAAGGGCTGTTATGGTTTGTTACCTTTGCCTTCAACTACTCTTAAACGTAAACAATTTAGCTGTTCCTAAACTGCAATATCATGTTTCAAGTTCTCATTTAAGTGTTAGAGGCCTGACAACTTCTAAATTTCTTATTTTATAATTCACTAATGCCCTTCAGAGATTTGAGACACCTGTGTGCAAATTTACTGTATTTGCATGTGAGTTATATTAACTATATAATAATTATAGAGCTGTGATTTTTAAAAAAAAAATCTCATAATTCAAGGGTAAATATTCCAGATATGAAACAAAAGTTTTAAAATAGAATTCTGTAATATTTCAGAGGACAGATCTTCATTTAAAAATGTCTGTCAGATATCATCAATATAATCGGGCATAATTAAGAATGAAAGAATTGGTCAAGTTAACCCAAGATCACCCATGACTTAATGTCACTTCTGTAGGCAATGCTGTCCTTGGTCCTTATTTTACTAGTCTCCACTGCCTTTATCATTGTGGATGATCAGGAGGGGAAAAAAAAAAAAAAAAACTATTAGAACTACTTGATCGCTAACACTTTCAACAAACTTTCCTTTATCTTTTGAGTGGCTTCCCCTCGAATCTCCTTCTGTAATCAAACCTATGACCTAACTCCTCAGCTCCTTTTCCTGGGCTGTGGGGGTTGGTGAGGGACAGATAAGATGCTGCAGAGGGCTGTACTACAAATCTCAATCTTTTTACTTGTTCTTATTTTTCCCCTCAGAGTCTAATGAACTTCTAGCAAATTCTAGCAAATTATCTACACTCATGCATCCCTGATAGAAACGTGAACAGAAGCTTGAACTTCCACCAGTTACTGACTCCCACATGCAAATCTCCTTATAGATGTCTACAGTAATAGATGTCTACTGCCCCTCATAGCAGAGGGTGGCTTTGTTTCTCCAATCCCTGATATTAAACAAGTATATCTGCATCTCATCTTTGTATCCAATCCCTTTTTGTAGCCTGGATTCTACCCCATCACTGGTGCTCTCTCTTGTCTGTTCTTTCAACTATTTCAGTTTTTCTAGCACCTGCTCCTTGGCCTATAAAAATATTTTAAAAAAAGAAATGATAAGGAAATAAACAAGTATTAAAATGTTGTTATGAAGGAGCTTTATTGAACCTGTTCATATTTCTTAAAATCTACTTGTTTGATATCAGTACAGCCAGCATGCATATGCATGTGCGTATGTGCGTGTGCATTATGTGTGCGTGCTGACGTGGAATATTGTTTTCTATGCTTTAACTTTTAACCTGTCTGTGTCCTTGTACAGGCTGTCTTGACCTTAAATAATTCTGACATGAGTAATTTTCAGTTACCGTTGGTAAAGTAACCAGGATGGGACACGATGGGCTTGCTCATTCTAAGCCCCACATCAGGAAATCAAAACTTAACTGAATGTCCATGCTCAGATCTTCCAGAAAAGGAAGGCCTGTGTCAATAAATCAGTGCTTGTGGGCTCAGCATTTAATCTAACTCTGTTCCAAGACTTCCCTTTGCTTTCTATAATGAAAGTAGCTCTGCTTTAACATACCAGCAAATGCCCAGTATTCTTCCTGCTTATTTAGGTCTATAAAAATCTCTAATCTTGCACAGATCCCTAGAGCTCCTTTCCATCCTTTGGATACTGCCCAATTTATGACTCACTGAATAAAACTGATAAGATCTTTGAAATTTACCGAGTTAAATTTTGTTCTTTAGCACCACAGTTGACTTAAATACACTTGTTACTCCCTCAACGACATGGTTCAGCTGTCAGTTACGGTGGTATATTCACTCCTAGTAATTTTGTAAAGTACCACCTCAAGGCTCGCTCTCTAATCCAAATACCATTTTCCTCTCTCCCTCTCTCTCTGCCCCTCCCTCTCTCAAAATAAATAAATAAATAAATCTTTAGCCCACATACCATTACATCAAATAACAGGCACATCTCCCACAATGTCTTTGTCGATCCCCGCATATCTGGTGTTAGGTTTACGCACAGGCAGCGAAGCACATGGTTGTGTTGCCTCTTTGTTCCCTAGCGATAAGTCCACATGACAGTTTACAAAAACGGATATCAGACGAGGAAACTAGCCAAGAAAGATGAAAGGAGGAACAGGAAAATGAAAGGTGTTCAGGCTAGAAGTCAAATTCAAATCAAGTGTAAAAAGAGTTGTAGGAGAAACAGTTGAGTAGGGAGTGTTCAAACAGCTACTATTCAAGAGACTAGAGATGCAGCTAGAGGGACACAGCAAAGGCCAACTTACTAACAAAACTTCAGAAAGTGGTTTTTGACAAAAATAATTACGATGTTCTAGAGAAACTGATACTGGCTCAAACTTCACATTAAAGGAACTCTCAGAGATATTTCATGGCTTGAAAGCAAAAGATAACATGAAGCTATTCCATCTTAGAAAACAATACTAAAAATTGGCAACATATAAAAAAAGATGCTTCCTCTGTAGAATGTTAGGCAATCAGAAGAAGCAAGCATTACTGATACTACTCCAGATAGATTTTCTTTTTATAAAGGAGCAAAACACTTAAATCTTCATTTCCATTTTTTTTTTAATTTTTTTTTCAACGTTTTTTTTAAATTTATTTTTGGGACAGAGAGAGACAGAGCATGAACGGGGAAGGGGCAGAGAGAGAGGGAGACACAGAATCGGAAACAGGCTCCAGGCTCTGAGCCATCAGCCCAGAGCCCGACGCGGGGCTCGAACTCCCGGACTGCGAGATCGTGACCTGGCTGAAGTCGGACGCTCAACCGACTGCGCCACCCAGGCGCCCCTTCATTTCCATTTTTAAAATTACAGTGCAGTAAAGACATAACAGTTTTATTCTGGTTTTAATTTTCCTGTATATTTATAGCTTATGGTAACAGAGTTAATGTTTGGACAAAAGTTAATTTTAAAGTTAATGGAACTATGCTAATTTTTCTCATTGACTAAATTTGTCTATCACATTTTCAACTGGCATGGCCATTTTCACTCTCCCACACTGTCATTCAAAGTGAGGACTGCTTACATTTAAAGCGGGTGCTTTCATGACAGTGGGATGATGGCTTATCTAACCGCCAGTCTGTACATATTTTGTGAACATAACACATAATAGCAATTAAGATATAATGACAATCCATGTGAACAAAAATGTTATTTGTGGACAATTTCCTTCTAAAACATCAGACAGAATGACACAAAGAAAACTAATTAAACACATTGCTCTGTCTGATGGCACTCTGCCAGCAAGGTGGGATCATGGTAGAAGTTGTGATCTGAAACAGCATGGTCAAGAAACTAAATACAAATACATCACTTTTAAAATCAAACAATTTATAATGAGAACAAAATGATACAGATATAATGATACACTTAATGAAAGGCATAATGAATAGATCGTTGCATGGGGGTACAAAAATGTTGGCATTCTGTGACCCCGTGAAGTTTGTTTGCTTAGTCCGTTTTACTTTGTGATCTCCCTTTATCCATAAGCAAGATCAATCTTGACAGTTCTCATGGAACCACTACAGCATTTACTCAACATTTTGCAGATGTGTGCACGTAGATTAAAAGACAAAAGTCGGTTTTTAATCCCCTGGCTTCTAAGATTGCTTTGGCCCTAGACTCCCTTTATGTCACAGAATTGCCAAGCTTCGATTTTCGCTCAGGTGGTAGTGGTTTTCCAGGTTTCTCCTCCCTTCTGAAGATTTCTTACATGTTGCGCCCACTCGTTTACAAAATTAATTTCCTTTTCATGTAAACATTCAAGGTAGACTCGGGAAGTCTACACATATCAAGGATATAAAATTTATTTTTTTATTGGAGGTTTTAAAAATTCAAGTATTCCTGGGGCACCCAGGGGGCTCAGTTGGTTAAGCTTTCAACTCTTGGTTTTGGCTCAGGTCATGATCTCATGGTTCGTGAGATGGAGCCCCGCATTGGGCTCTGTCCTGGCAGCACTGGGCCTGCTTGGGATTTTCTCCCTCCCTCTCTGCTCCCTCCCCTCGCTCCCTCTTTCTCTCTCTCAAAATAAATAAATAAACATTAAAAAAAAAAAAAAAAGAACTCAAATAAAAGAATGTATACTGCTTTCTACCATGCCCTAAATCTGGGAGTTTTAAACCGCTAGAAAGTTTGGCTTAATTGCCACGATGGGATAAGTGTCCTTGAAAGAGGAAGAGATACCATAGCTCTGGGTCATGTGATGACAGACCAAGAGGGAGTCCCGGGTGAGCCAGAAATAGGCCCTCGGCAAGAGCCCACCATGCTGACACCTGACCTCAGCCTTCCAGCTTCTGAAACTGTGAGGATAAATGTTTGTTGATTAAGACACCCAGTATTTTATTATTATAGCAGGCCCAAGATGACTAATACGCAGTCCTTTTTTTTTTTTTTTTTTTCTCATTTGTCTTCGATAGCTTTTTACCATTCTCTCTTTTTTCTCAGTGTTTCGTAGACAATGATATGTGTCTGGTTATAATTTTTTTTTTAATCCTTCCTTATTATTACTTGGCATGTTCTTGGAAAATTCACATCTTTCTTTTTTTTTTCTGGAAATCCCTAACTTTTGCCCTTCCAATTTTGCTTTTTGGTTCTGGGAACTACGTTTAGACTTCTATTGGAGCTTCTAAGTCTATCTTCCATGTAATTTTAAAGTTCACTCATTTTAATTTATTTCATATTTATTTATCTTCTTATACAAATATGGGGTAAATAAAAACATACAGGTCATAGGGTAATTTTTCACATTTTCTTGTTTATTTTCATAGATGTTATTCTTACCTTTGTATTTCTGAAGATTTTAAGTGCATTTATTTTCAAGTTGTTTAGCATTGTGCTTTTAAAAGTTTTTACTTTGAAATAATTTGACTTCGTGTTGCTGATTTTTTGTCTTCCCTGGTGTTAGTCTTCTCACATGATTTGTAATTTCAGCCAGAAAGTTTATCTGGATTGGAACATTCTTCTTCTTTTTCTACCTTCCCCTCTTGTCCAGAAGTCTCCTCATTGCCTCCAAACCAGCAAGAAAGTATGAAACCTGACCTTTGGCTGGTAGCCATGGGCTCTCATCCAAACAACAGTGGATCCATTTACCTTGTCCATCTGTGATCCCACTTCAGTCCTGTCTGAGGCATTTACTCTTTCTCCATCCGACAAGGCTCACAGCTCTCTGTAGTCACAGGCCAGGGCAGTGGTTCCAGCCTTTTTCAGGTCTATGTCACATAAGAGGAGCTTTTTCTCAGCCTTCAGTCTCCTGTAGTAGAGAAGCCTGGCTTCTCTAGGACACTAGTTATATGAACCTTTGGTCCCTACTACTCATTACCAAATCTGATGGCATATTTCTGGACTAAGAGCCCAACAAACCCTCGTAAAAACTGTGTATATATCTATGTGTGTGACACACACACATATATACATATACACATGTGTGTGTGGTTTGTTTCCTTGTGTGTTAGTCCATATTCTTGAGAAACAGACATCAAAACAGGATTTAATCCTGTTAAAAAAATGAATTATGTTAACAACTGTGAGAAAAATATAGGAAGAAAGCCAAGAGAGGTTTGCAAGGGCTCCCAGAGAAGGAGACAGAGAAGGAAGGTTGAATGGAAACATCTGAGACTACAGTGCTGTTGTAAAGAGAACTCAATGAGGCCATTGGTGCAAAACATGAAGCCAACCTTGTGTGCCAGAGGAGTCCTGTGTCTCCCAGGAACAGCTGCCTTGGTACCACCATCATGCCCAGTGACTATGGGGAACAGCCTGTAAGAAGCATGGCCTCAGAGTGAGCACTGGGATTTCGGAGGAGTTCAGACCCCAGTCTGTTCTGATCATTGTAGTCAGAGATCTGAGAGGTACATTCTCAGGGCTACCATGCCTTGTCTTATTTTAGGTGTGTCTTTTTCAAGAAACATAGGCAATACTTCCAATTCAAGACAGCAGACTGATCATATGTTGAAGCCTCCTCTTCCTACACCAAATCCGTACAAATAACTCAAAACAGAGGAAGGAAAACACTCTCAAGAAGCAATTAAGAACTTGAAAGAGATCAAAATCTAAGAGAACACCGCGCACAATAGAAAACAGAATTCAGAGCCCAGAAGACATTCAACAGACAATCCCTACAGACAGTAGGTGCAGCATGTTTGATGTTCAGCATCAATAATACAGGCAACAGGAGGGAACTTGGGGCGAGCGACAGGATGACTGAATAAAGCAGCAGCGGTTGGGATCTAGGCAGTTAACGGCAAATTTGGGACCTTGGATCTAAGAGGTAAGTGACTCCCCCTTGTGGCTGCTGTAAAGATAGGATAAATGGGTTAACAAGAGATGGTTTTGGGTACCTGATGGGAGAAGAAGCTATTTAAAAGGCCGTAATAGATGGTGAACACACATTTCACTTTAGAATTTTACCTAGACCCTGAGCTAGTTGTAAAGTCCGATGTGGCTTGTCCATGTAGGAAGTGAGTTCTATCCTGTGCTTTATCTCCTGTTTGAGTGGCACTTTAAAACAGAATCCTGAAATAACTTTGTAAACCTGTGAGCTCCAGGACATCTCCTTGTCTTCTTCTTTCCTGTCTTCATTGTTTTTTCTATTTTTAATGAATTTAAACAAAATGGAAATTTTAAGATCCTTTTCCCCCCTCTAAATTTAAAATTTAGATATTTTTAATTGCTCAGAAATAAGTTAATTTAAGGCAATGTAAGAACTGCATGTTCTCTTATGACAGTCCTATGTTTACAGCACTTTCACAGGTAATCAGTTTCTTCTAAATCTTCTTCATTAATTGCAAAAGATGCTAAACACATTGGTTTTCCTTTTGGTTTGTAATTAAAAATTTTTTTTTAATTTTTATTTATTTGAGAGAAAGAGAGAGAGAGAGAGAGAAAGAGAGAGAGAGAGAGAGAGAGAGAGAGACCCAGAGTGTGAGCAGGGGAGGGGTAGAGAGAGAGGGAGACACAGAATCTGAAGCAGGCTCCAGGCTCTGAGCTGTCGGCACGGAGCCTGACAAGGGGCTCGAATGCACAAACTGCGATATCATGACCTGAGCCGAAGTTGGACGCTTAACCGACTGAGCCACCCAGGTGCCCCTGTTTTTAATTTTTTTTTAATGTTTAATTTCTTATTTTGAGAGAGAGAAAGCAGGGGAAGGGCAGGGAGAATCCCAAGCGGGCTCTACACGGCCAGCACGGAGCCCAACTCAGCCCAACTTGATCTCACAGACCCAACCGTGAGATCACGACCTGAGCTGAAATCAAGAGTAGGATGCTTAACTGAGTGAGCCACCCAAGTACCCATGTTTTGTTTTGTTTTGATTCTATTTCTTTCAAGATCTAAACTCTAATAAAATTTAAACAACTATACTTTGTTTTAATTTTCATTCAGACATCTATTTTGAAAATATCCAAGTATCACTGATTTTTCCTCTAAATTATTTTATGTCTTGTCTTTTTATACACATCATTCTTATAAAAGACTATTTTGTATTTAGTTCAACACATGTTTACTCTCCTTGTCACCATGGCTTCAAGTTTATTTCTTATACCCTCTTTCATTAAGAAGCAATAAAGAAATGTATCCCTCTATCATCTTTCTAGTGGTAATTGTTCTACAGGATCATATATCTTATTTACGAGATTTACGAGATTTACGAGATTTACGATATTGGTTATACAATCATGAAAAACTCAGATTCCGAAGTCCACATGAGAGCATCACACAAAACTTCTCCTGCCGTCTGTCACTAACATCCCAAGAAGTGTGGAGGGGGATTATTCTGGGTGGGCAATATTCAAGCCATTTATCAAATACTGAGTTGAAACATTTTGCCTCAAAATTAAGTTAAAAAGTAAAGTCCTCCCTCCCCAAATCTTGGTGTTCAGACAGGCCTCAAAAAAATGAGTAGGTTTAAGTTTTGAAAATGGTATTAAAACTGCAATATTTTAAACTTTTTTTTTTTTTTTTTTTACATTTTATTTATTTTTGAGAGAGAGAGACAGAGCATATTGGGGGAGAGGCAGAAAGAGACAGAGACACAGACTCTGAAAGAGGCTGCAGGCTCTGAGCTGTCAGCACAGAGCCCAACACGGGGCTCGAACTCACAAACTGTGAGATCATGACCCAGGCTGAAGTCAGACGCTTAACTGACTGAACCACCCAGGTGCCCCAAAACTACAATATTTTAAGACAAATTGTTGAAAATAAGATAGTTGCAGAATGATACATTTTATTATTGCTATGATATCTAACAGACTACATATATTGTGAGTACTGTTTAACACAACTAGTAATACTGTAATTGACATGGAAAAATTCTCTGTAATTATGTATAAGAGCAAATGGTAGAAATGTATATATTCAACTGACAGTATTTTTTAAAAACCTGAGAATTATCTTGTATTTTTATGTTCCGAATGTAATATGTGAACATCACAGATAACTTGCAAATGTGTATATTATATATTCATTTGCATTCCTTTAAAAATAAATTTGATTAATATTTTGGCATATTTTCTGGCATTCATCGCTTTTTAGTTCATATGATATTATTTAATTAAGATCACAGTATGTGTATAATTGCTTTTTATATTTCATCCTGTACTGTGCCCCTTTTTCCACATCTCTAAATAGTCGTAGAAAAAACATTTTTATTGGCTATTATGCCACTATTTTTATTGATTTATTTAACATTCCTCTCTTTTTGATAAATAGATTGTTTTGGGGCATAAATATTGTCTTTTGATAAAAATTATTACACATAAATTCTCATACATACACTTAGTTATTTTACTAGGACAGAATCCTAAAAGTTGAATTCTTGGTTAAAGCCATGACCTCATGTCAGAATATTCAGGTTAATTTACATTTCAACCAGCAAGATATGATTTGCCTGTTTTACCCAGCAGTTGTTCACATCATGAATTATTTACAAACAGTACTTGCCAATTTGATGGGTGACCCATATTTAAGTTAGATTTATTTGATTACTATGCAGTGCCTCATATTTCACAAATTTAAATTTAATTTGAAGCTTTAATTATGTGAACTTTCAGTATTTTTCTGTTTGCTTAATATTTTTTAAGATTAGTGTTTTTCTGGTATCTTCATATATTAGTTATAGTAACTCTTTTTTAAATAGTTATTTTTTTTTCAACGTTTATTTATTTTTGGGACAGAGAGAGACAGAGCATGAACGGGGGAGGGGCAGAGAGAGAGAGGGAGACACAGAATCGGAAACAGGCTCCAGGCTCTGAGCCATCAGCCCAGAGCCCGACGCGGGGCTCGAACTCACGGACCGCGAGATCGTGACCTGGCTGAAGTCGGACGCTTAACCGACTGCGCCACCCAGGCGCCCCAAGTTACAGTAACTCTTAAATGCAAAATGCTTTGCATTGGGGCGCCTGGGTGGCGCAGTCGGTTAAGTGTCCAACTCTTGATATCAGCTCAGGTCATGATCTCACGGTCATGAGATCGAGCCCGAAGTTGGGTCCTGTGCCGGGTGCGGGGTGTGGAGCCTGGTGAAGATTCTGTCTCTCCCTCTCTCTCTACTCCTCCCCTGCTGGCGCTCTCTTCTCTTTCAAAAAACTAACAAAACACGTTTTTACAGATTGCTTTCCTTGCTACCTACTGCTGCCATTCTTTAGCATCCAAAAAATTTAAACAATTTTATATTTACAAATCTATTAGTATTTTCTATTGTCATTTCTATTATGATTTCACACTTCAGCAACTTTTCACTGCTCCTAAAATTACTTGGGTGTGTTTCCACGTTTAAGAAAATAACAATTTCCTCTTTTTGCATAGAAAGATGAGGTTGGGATGCTGGCAAACGTTTAAAAACTGACTTTGGGGTGTAGGCTGATTAGTAGCAGTTGCTGATTCCATGGTATAAATACTGCCCTCCTGATGGATTCCAAGCTACTAACAAAACCATTCATGACCTTTCTGGAAATTTAACCATCAGCATTTGCAAGCCTGTGGAAGCTGGCTTCTGCTTACCAGTGCATTTAAATGTTTAATCCACCTCGATATTTTAGAATATAGCGGCAAGCAAAGAACTAACTTGAATTTTCCTCTTTTATGGTGGGCACATTTTTTTTTTTTTCAGAAGAAAAAGTGTTGAGTACCACTGTTTTTCCTCCTCAGTTTGTGAAGCTTTCTTAAACCCGTTCAAAACTAAGAAGTTGATTTTAAGAGTGTCATATTATGGTTATTCTATAAAGTCTTGTTGCCATATACAATTTATCAAAAGCAACGTCAGCTTTTGTTTGAGATTATTAGGTGTTTTTTAAATTGGTTTGGGGCACCTGGGTGGCTCAATCGGTTAAGCGCCTGACTTCGGCTCAGGTCATGATCTCACAGCTCTTGAGTTCGAGCCCCGCGTGGGGCTCTGTGCTGACAGTTCGGAGCCTGGAGCCTGCTTCGGATTCTGTGTCTCCCTCTCTCTCTGCCCCTCCCCCACTCACACCCTGTCTCTCTCTCTCTCAAAAGTAAACAAAAATAAATATATAAATAAATAACTTGGTTCTATGAAGGTTATGTTGTATATTAAATAATAAAATAATACTCAATATTAATAATAATATAAATTTGTCCCAATTAATTCATGTACTAGTTTATGTGCTGACAACAAATGATTTTATTATTACAGTTTTATATAATTTTAAACTATTAAGACTATGTAATCACTCTATAGGTATTCTTATTCATGATAAAATTTAGGATCTGGGGTGCCTGGTTGACTCAGTCAGTTAAGCATCTGACTCTTGACTTTGGTTCAGGTCATGATGATTGGTGACATTGAGCCCCGTGTCAGGCTCTGTGCTGACAGCTTGGAGCCTGCTTGGGATTCTCCTTCCTCACACCTGCCTTGCCCCCCTGCCCCCTGCCTCTCTCTTTCTCTCAAAATAAATACGTATTTAAAAAATTTTTAAATAATTTTGTTAATTTTCAGGTAATTGGAATTTTGCTTGGAATCACGTTAGACCTGTGCATTAACTTATCACTGCAATCATGCACGTTATTTTAAAATTTGAATGTAAGGTTTGTTTTGCTTTGATAAAGTATCCTCCAACTATTGTTTTGCTTCATGACAGGAAAGATATTGAGTAAAACACAGGCATTCACACAGAGGCGTGTTTGTGGCGTGTATTGTGTGTCTGTGTAGATCTTTTATTTATATTCTTTAGGCTTAATATTCTGGGATTTTTACATAATTATACAATGAGTTAAAAATTCTTTCCCATTTTCCAATTGTTTTACCTTATTAAATACTTTGCAGTTAATGGAATCAGCCAGAATTTTAAGGAAAATATTAAATTTAAAATAACTTAGCAATAAAATGATCTGACCTTGTAGGCCAGTTATTTAACCATTTAGGTGTTGAATTCTTTCTGAACCTTTTTGACTGTTTCATTTGTTCCAGATAGTCCTCCATTCAATTTATCCAAGTATTTTAGTAGGAGCTTTATATTTGCTTCTAGTTTATAAAATTTCTTTTTTATTGTTATAAAGTCTTTCTCATTTCTCCTATTATTCCATCTCTCTCTCTCTTTTGCTTAGAAAAATTGTTAATCTCTTTTAAAGCTATCAGTTAGCAACATCTGGTACTTCTGGATATTGTCCTGGGTATGCGAGAAATATGTTCCAGATAACATGAAGTACAAAGGAATTCCTTGGAAAAATATGGAACAGCTCAAATGAGAAGTTAGGCAAGAGGGCTTCCAGGAGGACATGAATCAGGGGAGTGGTGTGGACAACAGAGGGAAGGGCATTTCTTTCAGGCTCCCTCCCCAACAGGAGGTGAGCTCCAAGCTTTTCTCATCCCGTGTCCCTCAATATTCAAATTATTGAAAAAGGGTCTCATTAATACAGTTTTACATTATTTATTATTGCTCCACAACAAATCACCTCCAAACTTAGTGGCTTCATAAACCAGTGTTTATTATGTCCCAGTCTCTACGGGTCAGAAAACCGGGTTGCAGTCAAGAGGCTGACCAGCGCTGGAGCTTCTCAGCTCACCCACATGGCTTGTTGTTTGTTTGTGCCAATTTTAAATGCGGTTTTATATAAGACATTACATTTTCCATGTAGGATAGTGTGCTTATACGTTGCGGTATTTCCTCTCCCCGTGTACATATTCTGTATCAAGAATGTCTGGTTATTTACTATGGCAGCTCAACTTTACAATTATCATGGAACTTGCTACACGTTTGGGTCCTTCAATACTTTGCGTGGAACAAGGGTAAACCCATGCTCAGGTTGGCGGAATCCATCTCTTCAGTGAAGGGCCCGAGAGAGGCACCATTGTTTCCAGGTGCTCCACCCCCAGGGGAGCCCCAGAAATTCCTCCCGGACATGCTTCCTGCACTGTGGTGACACGTGGGAGTGATGAGGCTGCAGGCTTTCTCCAGCCCTTTCTGCTGATGTTCGAATCCCTCTCTGTCGTCTGATTCTCGTCAAGCCAGTTAATGGGTCATTACACATGTTGAGGATTTTTTGTTTGTCCAAAGTAGATCTTGCCTCGAAGGTTTTCATCTTCAACCTGTTGCTTTCACGCTGAGTGTACAGATTGCAAGCCAGCTCTTGGAAGGCAGAGGCACCGAGGATGCCACTGGCATATCAATATCAAACGTGACTTCCATCTGAAGAACCGTGTGGGTGCAGGAGGTGTGTCTGTGTATTCAAACTTGCCAAATAGGTTGGTATCCTGGGTCGCGGCATGCTCACCTCCATAAACAATGAAAACACCAGGCTGGGTGTCAGCAAAGGTAGCGAAGGTCTGTGCCCGCTCGGAGGGAATGGTGGTGTTGAGTTTGGTCAGGATAGTCACGACTGACAGCAGTTTTAGTGACAAGGGAAAGAGTGACATCCACGCACAGCAAATACTGAACCATTTTAGTTTGCCTCCATTGAGGATGCTTGCCTGGACCTCCCAGTTCCAAAGATGAGTGTCCTCACCATACGGCCACTGACTTTCCCCAGATCTAGTGTTGCAAGAAGAGCGAGAGTAAAGTCACAGCACATTTTATCACCTAGTATCAAAATCCACACTATCACTATTCAAAATCCACTACTTTTGCTCTATTCTATACACTGAGAATGAGTCTGTACGTGCAGCTCCCACTCAAGTGGAGAGGATTTAGGCTTTACCTCTTGAAAAAAAAAATCAATAGAGAACTTATTTTAAACCACCAGAAACAAATCAGAGTACTCAATTTCCGGTTAGAAAATGATACGGCAATTTGATAAAGACGCTGCAGCAGGATTTCATGCAATGAGAGAAAATACAAAATAAAACGTCACCAAGAAAAGGAAGGAAAGCTTTTGCATGGCAAAATGCACATTGCCCACTTTCCAAAGATAAAATCTTGGCTTGATTTTGATATATTGACACATGCTCCTATCTGTATTATTTTCTTTTACCTTTATGGTTTGCTTTTTATATTCTCTTCTAAATTGTTAAATTTAATAAATATTTCATTTAATTTTTATGACAAACATGGTTAGACTGTAACATTGCCTGCAAGAATAGCATTGGTCTTACCTCAAGTTGTTATTATTCTTTAAAAATAAAATGCCTAAAATGCAGTAATATTAAGCATATAAGTCAGTGAAGTTTTGCATGTGTATACAGCCATTTTACACACGTATGCATTCTAAACATATCACTTAGATTGGGATTAGGAAGATTTTCGGCCTCCTCTTTCCTCTTTCCAATCAATATGCCTCCCCTCACTGAAGTTTCTGATATGTATAAGCAAAGATAAACTTTACAAGATCTTGACCTTCATAAAAATGAGGCATCTTTTACATTTTTTTATTTCTCACATTTGTATTGCTGCAATTTTCCAGAAAGAAATAATTAATATTTTGCTTGTTCTCAAGTTTTTGGAGAAAGGAAATTTAAGCTTGTTTTTTAAATATTTTTTCATTACCTTTTTAGTTGGAAAATGTGATTTTTAAATATAATGATATAATATTAAAACTCTCAAAAATGTATTATACATCTTCAGAGAAAAGAAATTCTTTTTTTTTTTTTTTAAGTTTATTTATTTTTGAGAGAGAGAGAGCACGCATGCACACGGAGGAGGAGCACAGAGAGAGGGAGAGAGAGAATCCCAAGCAGGCTCTGCACTGTCAGCCTGGAGCCTCATGTGTTGCTCAAACCCACAACCCGTGAGATCACGACCGACCTGAACCGAAATCAAGAGTTGGATGCTTAACCTACTGAGCCACCCAGGTGTCCAGTGAAAGGAAATTCTAACTTCCATTTTATCTTAAAACTGTATCACTATTAGCTTTGCTGAATTGAAGGTAATGCTTCACATCCTGTACTGACCTAATATCTCTACCATGCGTCCATTTTTACAAACAAGTATACACAATTCAACATCACTGATCCATCAGAAAGCAAACAATCACTTTCCTAGGATAACATTTAATTTGAGTAAGAACGTGATTTTAAATGTAGCTTCATAGAATTCAAATGAACTTTTACTCTCTGGCCCTGTTACTTTCCAATGAATTTTTGTTATAATGCCAACAGATTTGCTTTGTGCTAGCCATTCTTTCCATACTTTACTCGATCATAGACATTGCTCTAAAATTTTTAGCATTTTTTTTCAATCCAGTTCTCTGGCTCACTCACATTCCTTCTAACCCTACTAAAATTTGAAAATGCATTTTAGGGGTGCCTGGGTGGCACAGTCGGTTAAGCGTCCGACTTCAGCCAGGTCATGATCTCGCGGTCCGTGAGTTTGAGCCCCGCGTCGGGCTCTGGGCTGATGGCTCAGAGCCTGGAGCCTGTTTCCGATTCTGTGTCTCCCTCTCTCTCTGCCCCTCCCCCGTTCATGCTCTGTCTCTCTCTGTCCCAAAAATAAATAAACGTTGAAAAAAAAAAGTTAAAAAAAAAAAAGAAAAAGCATTTTAATAGACTGAATCTTAGGCTTTTACAATTCTATCTGGCTCAATCTCTGTTTTGAAATTGATTATAATTTGTAAACACGTTTATGTTGTCTAAATTTAAAGTAAAACTGAGATGTGTGCCACTATCTGATTTACTCAACATTCTAAACCCCAGTTGGGACACTCAGATTAGTCTAGAAAATTATTCTCAAAAACAATAAGGCACAATTTGGGGAAACTATGAGGTGGAAATAGGGCTTATTTCTCTTCTGCTGCTTCCTCCACCCTAATGAGCACATTGACAAAATAATATTAAGCTCAAACAATAGTCAATCAGGCTTTTCTGAATGAGAGATGTGTACTATTAAAAGTAATGCTTCATCGTACAATAATTAAAGCTTCCACTCGATACGTTTTGTGCACCATTGCACAGTCTGGGCCCTGACTTTTACTCTGGCTGCTACTGGAGCGTCCAGTTCACAGCGGGCTTTACCTAGAATCTGAGAAACACCCAGATTTGCCCAAAGCCCTCATGTGTCCCTTGCTCCCTACTCTGGGGTTTTGTTCATGATGTCACTCTTAAAAGAATTACCTAGAGGGGCGCCTGGGTGGCGCAGTCGGTTAAGCGTCCGACTTCAGCCAGGTCACGATCTCGCGCTTCGTGAGTTCGAGCCCTGCGTCGGGCTCTGGGCTGATGGCTCAGAGCCTGAAGCCTGTTTCCGATTCTGTGTCTCCCTCTCTCTCTGCCCCTCCCCCGTTCATGCTCTGTCTCTCTCTGTCCCAAAAATAAATAAACGTTGAAAAAAAAAAAAAAACTAGTATTAAAAAAAAAAAAAAAGAATTACCTAGAACACTGGAAGGTTGCTATTTAGAGAAGTAGAGTTGGGGGTGCCAGGGTGGCTCAGTCTTGATTTCAACTCAGGTCGTGATCTCAGGGTCATGCGATCGAGCCCCACATTGGGATCCGTGCTGAGTGTGGAACTTGATTGGGATTCTCTTTCTCCCTCTCTCTCTGACCCTCTGCTGCTTGTACTCTCTCTCTAAAAATAAATAAACATTTTTTTAAAAAGCTTCTTTCTCTGTCTCCCTCTGCCCCTCTCTCCTGCTTCTGCAATAAAATAAAATAAAATAAAATAAAATAAAATAAAATAAAATAAAATAAAATAGAAATAGAATTATCCTTGACCAATGGGGAATAGAAATGGTAGACAGATGCTTTTTTTCCTTTCTCCAAATAGACCACTCTGAGACACATTTAATTCAATTTCTTTACATCTGGGCTTGAGTACAAGTCACCCATAACACTGGCCAAATTAATAAAATATCACTGTACTGTTTTTCCTTCCTTCCTTTCTCTCCTTTTTGGGTCTCACCTTTGGATCAGTTAAAAACAAAACCAGTAACAAAGACAAAACTATCTGCACGTGAGCCTTTGTAACAGGTTTTTCTTGGAGGCAGGAAGGGAAGACAACTAAAATAAAGTAAGTGTGCACATTTCACTCCTTTGCCTGCAGTAAAGCTGAAACTAAAGAGTCGATAAGAATGACCACAAACCATTCACCAAAACAAACCTTTCCTCACTGGACATCTCCTATTGTGCCCTCGTCTCCCACTGTTTGAAACCCTCCAGGCACTTCTATCTGGCCTGTGTCAGCGGTTCCTCACTTGCTGAGGTAGGGAGATATTTTCTCGAGGTACACAGTAGCCTGTCGGCTGTTTCTCCCATATCTTACCTCTTTCACCTTTCCTTATGTACAAGCCAGAGTAAACGTTAATGACAAATGTTTGAAGGAATGGATGAATAAGTAATTGTACTAGTCTTACACAGTCACTCAGCTGGCCAGGAGCTAACTTAATTTTTTCTTCCACCAAACGATAATCTAGATAGAAGGAAATGTCTGAGAAGTTGAGAGCACAGAGCGTGCTTTCCCCCCCCGTGACCCCCCTTCTTTCTTGAATATTGCAAGATGAGTTTCAGTAGGTTTCATGATAATTGCCTCTGTTTGGGATTAAGTATCACTATAGAAACATGACAGCAATATGTGGTAAACAATTAAGAAAACCATACTTTAAAATATTAGTATGGATTACATTTTAATATTAAACTTAGTAGATCACATATGGCAACTACAAGGGACAAACAGGAAAACTTCCAGATTTTTGCAGAATGAGTGGCACTCCATAGTATGTAAGAATCACTACATGGGGGGCCGCCTGGAGGGTTCAGTCAGTTAAGCGTCAGACTCTTGGTTTCAGCTCAGGTCATCATCTCACAGTTCGTGAGTGTGGGCCCCGCATTGAGCTCTGTGCTGATGGCAGAGAGGCTGCCTGGGATTCTCTCTCTCTTTCTCTCTTCCCCCAACCCCTGCACCTGCCATGGCCTGAGCACTCTCTCAAAATAAATAAATAAACTTAAAAAAAAAAAAAAAGAATTACCACATGAAAACTTTGAGAAAGTTTTTAGGTTTGCAAAGTAGTACAACCACTATGTTGTAGTGATTATGCATATACATATATAGCTTTATGAAAACATATATTTATGCATAGGAGGACAGATTACCAAGTTCAAAGTAACCTAAACAATGAGGCAACTCTACACAAAAATTTAGGATGGGAGTGGCAGGCTTCATCTTTTTTGCTTATTTGTAGTTTATTATGACTTGATATTCTTAAAACACTACAATGGCACATGCTACTACTTTAATGTAATTTAAAATAAATGAAAATGTTATTTTAAGTCATATAAAATGGTATCTGTATCTACACCAAAATTTTATTCCCTCAACAATTCTCTTATGGTAAAGAAATTATATATTAATATTTATTCCAAGTCTTTAGGGCTTCATATACAATGAATGAAAGAGAAAAGAAAATAACATTTGTAAACTTTTTGTTTCATTTATTTAAGAAAATCTGAAAGGAGGGAAATACATAAAGATGGAAATGTAAATTATCCATGGAACTTCTAAGAATACTACTGCAACTAACGTTGTATGTACTTTGGGTAATTTTACATTCATACAAATACATTTATTTCCAGTCGGTCAGATGTTTCTGGATTATTTCCCCCCGAATTCATCCTTAGAACTTTTCTCTTTTGGGGCTCACTCGTGATTTATATTCTCATCTTCACACAACTTCCTGATTCAAATCTTCTTGATCCCAAGTACACAAAATGAAAGAACACAGGCAAGGCAAGTCCTTTGTCTCAGATCATTTTTCTATTAGCAAGAATTATGGCAAAGGTATAAGAGGGAATGATTAACATTGGAAATCGATAATTCAGCTTATTCTACGGTTCCACGTAAACAGTATCCTCTCCAGGCTGTACTACATGTTGTTTCTGAAAACAGAACTGGCAGTGGGTGATGTGCTCAAGAAATCAGAATGTATGGAGTACCAAACTATTCATTTGCATGTAGATCTTCCCTGGAATCTTGTGGATATCGGTGTTGTCTCGTCCATTTTTTGTTCACTCCACGTTTGCATATGATCTGACTGAATGGGGGCTATAATCCAAACGTGTTAGGGGGTCAGATTTTTGTTTCTGAAATCCATGCCCGAAAGTACACCACCTTTTGCCTTTTTGTTTCCTCATCTCTTCTTTGCAAACCAACTAAATATTTCATTTTGGGGAAACCTAGAATCTAAGTTCAAAAACTTTTATTTCCTATGTATTTCTATCCTAATTATGACATTTATGACATTTAAAAAATATTATATGTTTCTTTTAAAACATTTTGTTTCAAGCTCACATTTTAATACAACTCATTTTTCAACTTCAGCTCAGGTGCCACCGCTTGATGGTGACCTTTTTTGGGTTGTATCTATGAAGGACCTCCAACTCTTCACCCATGGAAAGATTCCCTTTGCTATTTTACACACCAATTCAATAACAAAATAACCTCCAGTTTCCAACCTATGTTCTTCTGCCTAAAAACATATAGCTGGGTGTGCCCATTATACAGACTGCCATGATTGAATACATAAAAAAATGGAGCCCCGATAAGTGCTTGAAATGCTGTTTTGATGCGTATTATTTCCGAAACCACACAGGAAATAGAATGAAAGCCCATATATACTTGAAGTCTCTAAATAACTGATGTAAATATGCACTCTCTGCATATTTTATGTGTGCACAGATTCATTCCGAGGCCTTTAGAATTTACATTGACTTTGGTTTTGGGTTTTTCACTGTCTTATCTAGAACAGTATGCAGTAAGTTGGGTAAGAGACAAGTCTCTGTACTTTTGAAATAGCTAAGTTGTCTATAGTTACCAGTTTTGTTTTTTATCACTAGAGATATTTAAAAAAATACTTAAATGTTGTCTTGAAGACAACAAGGAAATACAAAATGGATCAAATGCTTTCAGAAGAATGAATACAATTCTAAGTTAAGAATTTGATTTTATGTATTTTTGTTTTAGATGGATTTATTAGTGCTCTTATGGAGTCTTACAGATCATATATTCATGACAAAATTAAAATTATCCTTAAATCTCTGTCAAATAAGTTCTTTATGAATAATTTGAATATTTATTTAATTAAAAACTAGCTGCAGCACTTAGTGATAAATTATTTGGATCTGTTTAGAAATTTTTTATCAAAGGTATGTGTTTTTTTATACAATGAATTTAGCAAATATTAGGGGAAAATAAATTTCTATAATTCTGACTTCTAACACTATCCATTAGTTTCACTTGTTTTTGAATATTATATAAATGTAATCATGTATTCTTTATGTTTAGATTTTTTCATACATTATTATGTTTGTGAATTATTGAAGCAAACTACTGTAGTTCATTTGTTCTAATTGATACATACTATTCTATTATATGAGGAAAAAATTTCTTTGTCCATTTTATTGTAAGTTGGCTTTTAGGTTGTTTTTCATATTGGTTAATATAAATGATGTTGCTACGAACATTGTTGTATATGTGTTTTGGTATGTTTGTACTATATAAAAGTCCATATTAATGTTAACATTCTATAAAAAAATTTTAATGTTTATTTATTTTTGACAGAGAGAATTCTTTTATTCTTTTTAAATTTTTAAAAAAGTTTTATTTATTTATTTTTTTTAGAGAGACACAGAGTGTCAGCAGGGGAGGGGCAGAGAGAGAGAGGGAGACACAGAATCCAAAACAGGCTCCAAGCTCTGAGCTGTCAGCTCAGAGCCTGATGTGGGGCTTGAACACACGAACCATGAGATCATGACCTGAGCCAAAGTCATACGCTTAACTGACTGAGTCACCCAAGCACCCCTTAATGTTAACATTTTTTAGGTGAGTATGAAAGAATGGAATTTATAGATAATAGAGTATACAAATATTCAGGTTTAGTAGATAACGATAAGCCATCTTTCAAAGTATTTTTACCAATTTATACTATCAGGAAATTTGTTTTCAGGTGCTCCTCATTCTTAATAATTTGGTATTGTCTGCCTTTACCATTTTAGCCATTCTGTTATATGCATGACTTTAATTTGCCTTTCTCTGATGATTCATAAATTTGAGTGGCATTTTATATGTGTATTGCCTTTTAGATATCCTCACCTGTGAAATGCTGTTTGAGTTTTTGGTCTATTTTTTATGGGTTGATATATTTTTTTTTAGGAGGTTTTTCTATATTTTTATGAGTCCTTTGTCAAAAACATATACCAAATATCTTCTTTCAGGATGGTAGCTGACTCTTCTTAGCTCTCATTAATGTTATCCCTTTTGAATAGATCTTTGCCTACATCAAGGTCTTGAGGATATTCTCTTACGTTTTCCTCTATGGCTTGAACTGATTTTTATGTTTTGTGTAATAGAAATTTGGTTTGGTCTTTTCCATGTAGATATTTAATTAACCTAACACCACTTATTAAAAAGACATTCCCTTCCCAACAGCACTTCAATGTAACCTATGTCATAAATCAAATGACCTTCTGGGTATGAGTCTGCTTCTGGGCTTTTGTTCTGTTTTATTAGTCTTTTTGTTGTATTCTAACTGTCTTGATAACCATATAGTTTTCACTGTATTATTAGCTAATATCTCAAACACACAATACCTTCACAATGCAATTTATTTTTCATAATAAGTAGAATTTTGTATTTCAGAATACTCAATAACTTACATTTTTTATAACTTCTAATATTCAATTAGGTCTTCAAAGTTTCTGCTTCATAATGTAACTAATGAAGAGTCCATTCTTAGAGCAGATATGACAACTAAACAATTTTCTTATGCGTCTCTGGTTCTTAATTATCTTCAAAATATGGTTTGTCTTGGTGAACTTTTTAGAACACTTGATTATTCACTTAGTTAAAACTACACAATAGGAACTCCAGATATGCTTAATTAGATATGTTATGTTAATTTCAACACTCTGAAAAGGAAATGATACTACTACTAACCCGCCTGCATTAAGAAACTTAGACTTTTATCTCAAGATGACTCCTTTTTTAAAATTTGTTTAAATCAAAGTTAGTTAGCACATAGTGTAATAATGATTTCAGGAGTAGAATTTAGTGATTCGTCACTTCCATAAACACCAGGTGCTCATGCCAACAAGTGCCCTCCTTAATGGCCATGACCCATTTAGCCCATCTTCCCACCCATCAAGATAACTCCTGATGCAGCATTTAACACAAGGACCAAATGAAACTTCTAGCTTCAGTATGAACAGAAAAATAAATGTCAATTTTAATTTTCTCTTATTTTGGTTTCTTTTTCTAAGATTAACAGTAAATAGAACTTCTGCTTCCAGTCAAGATGGAGTAACAGACTGGATTTCTCGTCTTGCAAAAACAACCATAAAACTAGATAAAAATACATGAAAATAATTTTCAGACATTGGACACAAAGAAGCACAAGACGATGATTTCTGAGAGAAAGGAAACCATAAGATGAACCCCATAATTTCCTCAGCCTATTGTCTGTCTGGAGTGCAGGGTGAAGGATGGATGGTTTAAGCCAAAGCAGAGCCTATTGTGGAACCATAAATAATTCAGCAGACAGTGAAGGAAATTCAGGTAGGGTAGGGAGGGCAAGAAGTTGTTAATGCTTCTTTTTCTTTCCTTTGTATTTAAATATTCCTGAAATCTGCTCTTTAGTGCCAAGTCCTTGATCCACTAATAACTCCTTTTTGGAAATTTCCCTGTTGCACAATCCAGACCCCAACTTTTGTTGAATGGTTCCCTTCCCGTTTTGTTGTATCTGCTTTTAACATTATTATGCAAGTTTCTGTAAAGAAAAATCTAGAAAAACCTTTCAAAACTTTCATAAGATCTGTTATTTAGACCAAAGTATGTCTTCACGTAGTGATTAGAGTGCCTATTAGCTGTTTGATTGATTCTGCATGCAAAACATTAATGTGATGATCTAAATATAAAGAGTCAAAAGTGTATCATAATATAATTTTATGTTTATAGAAAATGACAAACTTGTATGTGATTTATACATACACTTTATGTATACTTTATACATTCACTTCTCTTGTCATCAAGAACAAGCAATTGGTAATTGAGAGAAAATGATACAGAAAAATGAACTGATCCAAGGCAGTAGAAGAATCTGGATTTCTTCCTTCATACTTTTACTAAAATGGAAACTTCCAGCATAATTCTACTTTCTATTATTTTATCAATTGATTCAAAATTTAGTATTCATTCAAATTTTTAGCTTTGATAAAATATAGTTTATGTTAAGAATAAATGAATAGCAGTGTTGTAGGAACGGATTTCAAGATGCTGGCTTAGGAAGATCCTCACCTCCTCCCATGACACGACACATTTACAACTACATATAGAATATTTTTTTTCTGTTGAAAGACATGACAACCAGATAAACAGACCTTCCACAACAAAGGATAAAAGGGCAGCATCAAAATGGGAAGGAGAGGCAGAGATGTTATCTTGCAAAACAAACAAACAAATAACATCCCAGCTGTGAGAATCCACAATCAGGAGGGATCTCAAAAATACAGAGATTTTCTCTGAGAAACAGGAGTCTTTGCTACATATCAGGCACGCCACGCCCTAGATCCCGCACAGGAGAGATGAGCCCCCAAAATGTGTGGCTTTGAAAACCAGTGAGGGTTATGCCCAGTAAAACCATAAAACTGTAGGGGATGGAGAACTTACTCTTAAAGGGCTTGCACAAGGATGCCCATACCCCAGAATCTAGTGCCAAAACACCAGTTTGAAAAGTGCCTAGACTATATGTGAAGGAGAGTCACTTCCTAGATTTAAAGGATCTTTTGGAGAGGCAGAAATTTGTTGTGACTCTCTCCAGGGTCAGAGACAGTTGGAGGGTGCCATTTTTGCTTTCTCTTTCTAATGTGCTCTTTTGGTGCTGGGAAGTACCATTTTGGAACTCTACCTCTAACTTGTTAGTGCCAGAGGGCATGCCCCACTGAAGGCTCTGCTCAGCTCTGTGCCACAACCAGGCATCAGCCAGGCTAGGCAAGAGCCCTGACCTCCTGTGTGCTGTAGTCAAGCACCACCTCAGGCCCATGGAGTCTTGCCTGTACCCACACTACAGGCAGAGCCTCACCCAAAAAAGATGGCATGTACAGATCACAAAGGGAGCACTGTTGAGTGTCTAGGGATAGCACTTGGAGCCCCATAGGACATCTCCTACACAGGGAACTCCTTCAGCTCTGGGAGAGGCAGCTGATTTGCCTAATACATAGAAATAAACACAGAGTCATAAAAAATGAGGAGACAGAGCAATATATTCCAAATGAAAGAATAAGATAAAATCTCAGAAAAAGACCTCAATGAAACAGAGGCAAGCAATCTACCTGATAGAGAGTTCAAAGTCATGGTGATAGAGATGCTCACCAAATTTCGGAGAAATTTAAAGTTACAGACTTCAAGAATAAAATAACTGAACTGGACAGTATACTGATGGGGTTCAATAGCAAAGTGGATGAAGCAGAAGAAATGATCAGTGAGTTGGAAGACAAAAGAATGGAACTCACCCAGACAAAACCGCAAAAAGAAAAAAATAATTTTAAAAAGTAAAGATCTCTTAAGAGACCTTTTGAACACCATCAGGCAAATAATAGAGGGGCCTAAAATCTCACTGGCTTACTGACTCTTAAACCAGATCACAATTGCTTCAGCCTCTTGACTGATTAAAACTTGTTCAAAGTTATCTTTAACTTATTAATCGAAGACCTAGCATTCTCAGTCAAGTATACCTAACAAATGAACGTATATTCATGAAGTGTCTCATTTTACCTTTCTTAAAGAATATGTAATTGGTAATATTCTTTAGGAAATTCAGAGTGCCTGTTCTGGGAATAAGCCAAAACAGATGTACCAGAAAACAGCATTACCCCCAAAGTGGGACCTGTGCAATATTTTTTTCTCTCTTAAAAAAGTCCAAATTTTAACGTATGCTAAATATCAATTTATGTATCCTGCTATACTTTGTTTAAAGTGTTAGGATAATTATTTTTGTGTATCCTTGCATATGACCAGTAAGAAAAAGTAGAGTGAATGTTGATGGTTCAGTGATTGGTATCTTCATAAAGAAAAACTGAAGGAAACCAATGATTTTATTTGATTGAGTAGAAGCCAGGGAAAGTAAATGATCAAATAATAAAGGTAAGCCACAAAAACTGATCTAAAAGCCAGAATATTCTAACAAAAATAGAAACCTTGGCATACTTGTTTAGTTAACACATATATTGCATGACTACTATGCCTCATAGATGCAAAAAGTAAAGCATAATTCTAATTTCAGAAGCTTATGTTTTGGAGTTAAAATACACAGTAGGGAAAATATATGCATATTAGCAAAAAAATAAGATTAAAATCTAGCATGAAGAGTCCTATAGCACAGGGGTACAGAGTTTATCACTGGAACATTTAATTGTGACACTGTCTTGTGGAGGAGAGAGTCCTAATTAACAAGGATAATTAAATAAAAGGACATTACAGAATAAAAAAAAAAGTTTCTGTGTGGAGGGAAAGACAAAAACAAAATAAGGAGGTAGTAGAAAAGGAAAAATGTTTAAGAAAATGCAAATAATTGAATAAGGGGGAAAAGGCAACAGGAGAAAAAATATCTTCAAATATTTTTTAATGATTTTGGGTTGAGAAAAAACTTTTCTGATATCTGATATCATGATACCATATTAGGCACCAAAGAATGGAGAGGAAATACATAGACCTTAGGGTCCAACTGCTTAAGTTCAATTCTTAATTGGTAAGTTCATGTCTTAACTAGGAAGGGGCATCAGGGTGGCTCAGTCAGTTATGTGCCCAACTCGATTTCAGCTCAAGTCACGATCCCATGTGAGTGTTTAAGCCTCTTGTCAGGCTCTGTGCTGACAGTGGGGAGCCTGCTTGGGATTCTCTCTCCCTCTCTCTCTGCCCCTCCCCTGCTTATTCTCTCTCTCTCTCGCAAAATAAGTAAATAAACTTTAAAAAAAATTACAGTGATAGGAGAGCTAGCTTCCCAGGACTTTAACAATTCAGTCTTCTAGTGAAAATTAAAAATAAGAAAACAAATTCTTTTTTACCGGAATACAACGTGGCTTTGAGGATCAATGAATTAATGTCTTTAAAAGTATCTAGAACAGTGTCTGACACATAATAAACACTCAATAAATAGTAGCTGTTACTAATATTAACAAAATCAGAAACCAGAAAATTGTTGATAGGTGTAATTGTTCACAGCAAAACACAAATTTTGTAGAGATAAAATTGTAGTGAAGTGTGTTGACTCCACCCTCTGGAGGAAACTGAAAGGACTCACAGGCTTCTCAGTACGTACAGTCATGCAAAGTTCTTGATAAAGACAAAAGGTAAGACTAGAAGAGGAGCAAGAGAGTGCAGGCAGTAGTGGAATCGAAGAGATTTTCAGGTGCAGCCCCACAGGGGCCTCTCTTGGGCACACAGGATGTGTCCTCACCACGCAGTGAAACACAGGATATGACTTAGGAATTTTAGTTTCAGGAGAGCCTCAGCAAAAGTTTCCAAGGGATCTTTCTGCCCCACTGGTTCTGTAGCCAAGCCGCACCATAAAACTCATGAAACCAGGCATAAGTCCTCATTCCCTATATCCTAAAATGATGCAAAAAGGCTAGTCCCTTGTGTATCGAGGATTGTTCTGAACTTTTTATTTTATTTATTTATTTTTATTTTTAGAGGGAGAGAGAGAGCATGTGAGTCGGGGAGAGGAGTAGAAGGAGACAGGGAATCCTAAGCAGGCTCCACGCATAGCACAGGGCCCTATGTTGGGCTCCATCCCATGACCCTGGGATCATGACCGGAGCCGACATCAAGAGTCAGATGCTCAAATGACTGAGCCACCCAGGTGCCCCAAGGATTGTTCCGAATTTTGAACAGCCCACCAGTTCTAACTGGTGCAATCACTAGTTAGCATATCTCGTCCTGATCTTGGCCAAGGAGTAGTATCAACATTCTGGGCATCCCCAAAGATGAGCATACAGCTGTCCCAGTCCAGCTATAAGACAACATTAACTTATACATTCTCTGGTTCTGACTCAGGTTCAAACTCTTTAAATTCTAAACTGTTTATTATCATATTTCTGTATCTTTTGTACCATTTATAAAACAGAAAAAGCAAAGAACGACCAAAATACTAAGTATTCGTACCATTCCATGAAATGTATATTGCTTCAAAGAAACATTTCCATTTCCAAATATTCCAGCCCAACCCAAACTTGTGTGTAAAACTTGACAGCTTTTTAACCTGATTTCATCACCAAAATTTGAACTTTGGAAATGATGTCAATAGATTAAGTAACAATTATTTAATTATTAACTAAATATAGTTGTTCCTCTATCCAATCAGCTTCCAACATAAGAACGTTTTGTGGAAGTTTAATTCAATCTTTCATTATATTGGATCATAAATGTCATTATTATTAATCCAATTTAGTTGTACCAATTATACCAATATTATAAAAGGTAGTTGCATTAGGAGGTAGAATAAGATCATTAGAAAATTAGTTTTAAATATAATAGCATTTCCTCAGCCTTTGAAACAAAAGTAGCCATTGCCCACATGAGAAATGTCATGGGTTAGGGTATAAGTCAAAAGGGAAATTTATGCTAATTTGGGATTCCAAATCTCTGATGGGCATATCGTTTTTTGCTATCCAATTGTACTGATATGGGTCCCCAGTGGGCCTTATCTTTAAGTAATGTCCATCTTTCCTCACTGGTAAAAGTCTCATCAATTTTAATAGATTTCCAGTTCCAACTTAACTGCAGAATTGAGTACATAAGAATTTTGTTTATGAGTGGAAATTGGTAGTTTGAAAGCACCCATGCAAATCACACTGTTCCATTAAGAACTTTCAAAGGCTGGAGGGACCATAAGTCTCTCATAAAATCACTCCTTGTCTTTTGCTGCCATGACCCCAGGCCATTGCCCTTGGGCAGATGAAGCAACATTCAAATTATTCCGAGCGTTTATTCACAAGGTGCTGTTAGTGTCATTGACACGTAACATATAGATGACTCCAGATTAAATGCCTCTTAAATAAGTGGAGGCCCATGCTAGATTTTCAGCTCAAAATAAATGAAGTAATTTCTGTAACGAGTTAGCTATATACCCTTAGGGGCATGGTAAATAAGGCTAAGAGACAACATTATTCTCTTTTTAAAAAAGAATAGGGCTTTGGCTTTTATTCTAATTGTTTAATCATGAAAATGATATTAATATATTGGTTTCTAAGATCTTACATGTTAGGTGTTTTATTACATATGCTTCATTACTGATTCAATCCACCATTTATCTACAAGTCTAATAACATCATTATCTTGTTCTCAGCCTCTCACAAGGCACTAAGTTAATATAGGCTTTTGTTTTGTTTTTAGTTGATTTATTTATTTGAGAGAGACAGAGTGAGCACAAACAGGAGAGGGGCAGAGGGAGAGAGGATCCCAAGCAGGCTCAGAGCTCTGAGCATGGAGTCCAACGTGGGGATCCATCAGGAACTGTGAGATCATGCCTTAAGCCAAAATCAAGTCAGACGTTTAACTGACTGAACCACCCAGGGGCCTCTAGACTTTTCCTTTTTGAATGATCATTTATTGGTTTCCTTTCCAACATCAGTCATTTCCCTGTCTTTCCATTTATCATTAATTTTCACCCAGAGCCTCTGGGGAATGCCATCAGATTCCACCAAAAGATTAACCCACAGAGCTGACAGCAATGTGACTGGCTAATCTGGCTCAAATTTAAAGCACTACCTCATCTCCCGAGTAGGAGAAAGGCAGAAACCATCGATCCCGGCTTAACCAGGTGAGGGGAACAAACAACCCATCCCATCACCCCCTTAAGAATTGAGATAGTAAAATTTTGAGGAAGTTTCAGGAGTAATATTTAGCAACCAATCCTTCATCTGGAAGCTATAAATATAACCACATCTTGGTAGTATAAGATCAGGCAGATAGAAAAAAAAAAAAAAAGAGAAAAGAAGCTTATGTAAGTTCCTGTATCATGTCCTATCCCCTCTTTCTTATCTCTCCCACAATATTTCAACAATCCAATCAATAATGATCCCTCTTGATTTCCATGCACATTAAGTTTTAACACATTCATTCATTCAATTGGGCAAGCCTTCTCTTCAGTCTTTTCTTACCCTGATGTCTTCATAAGTAGGTATTTTCACTACCTATCTAATTTGTAATCAATCCACTTCTTTATAGATGGAGAGGTATATGATAAGCCCACTGTATATGATGCTCCTTGGACCATTGTAATAGTGCACCTATGGGAAAATTGCTTCTATGATCAGTTGATATACAAGCAAGCAGAGGATCCAAACTGAACAATGTTTTCTGTGATAATTCTTTAAGTAAGTTAGAACTTCGCTTGATGACTAGCCACGCAAATCTAAAATAAGAATGAGAATTGGTTGTAGTAAAGACCCACTGATATTCACACAGAACTACAGGCAACAGTCAATGCATTCCACCTGCAACCTATGGTCAGCTTCCACTTAGGCTCCACTAAGCGGGTCTGTATTTTTGCTTTCAGTTTCTGATGTTCTTGTGACAAACAGAAATGCTATTCGTTACTTTTCAAGTTTCTGAGGATGATAGCCTGCTGCATCTTTATTGTGAAGTTTTAAAATTTTTGCATTAATTACATACCTCCACGGCCACTCATCTTGCGCAGAAAAAGGCCAAAGGCAACAGAAGAAAAATTTATAAAGAATTATTCATTATTTTAGCAATGTTAATGAGGCATCACTGACATATAATAAATTAGAAATATGTAAACTGTAAAATGTGATATGTTTGACTTGCACACAGCCATGAAACAATGACCACAATTAGGACAAAGAACATATCCACCCTGTTGCATTATGCTCCTTGGCAATCCCTCCCTTCTGCCCTTTTCCATACTCCCTGCCTGGTTACCAGGCAACCGTGATCTGCTTTCTGTCACTAAATTTGGCTTACATTTTCTAGAATTTTACATAAATAGAATTATATACTATATGCTTTTTTAAGGCTTTTTTTTTACTCAGCATAATTATTTTGAATTTCATTCATGTTTATGAATATTGCATCTTTTCCTGGCTCCTGACGAAATGATATAAATTTTAGAAATGATTTCCACCAAAAATGTCCATTAGTACTTTAACTAGAATCTCATTAAATCTATAGATCTATTCGTGAAGAACTGACACTCTGAAGATGCTATGTACATTTATCCTGTTTGGGGCGTTATCAAGGGCTACAAATATGATGTCGAATATAAGTATTTATAGGAGGCATCCTGATTTGTTCTCGATATTAACAATAATGATTTTAACATCTCACAATTATATTTTTTCTGAGTCTTGCAAATGATATTTTTGAAGCAATGAAGGAGATTCAACTCTGCATCTAGTTTGCTAACAGTCTTCACTACAAATGCTTTGAATGGTATCATATACCGTTATTTTGGGCTGTTGAGAAAATAATATGATTTATCAGTTTAATTTTTAATTTGATTAATTAGTTTAATACATTTTCTCATGGCAAAAAACCTTGCAACCCTGGAGTAAACCAAACTTTTAAAAAAATAATTTATTTTCTTTGTCATTAGGTTGCTGAATAAGTTTGCTAATGTTTTGGAGGTGGTAACGTTTCTTAGAATATAACAACAAAAGCATGATTCACAACATAATAAAATGTTAAAGTGGACTTCATCAGCATTAGAAATGTTTGTTAGGAAAATATAAAGACAAGTTACAGCCTAGGAAAAGCACGCATAAGATTGCTAATGGTAGCATTGTTAATTACAGCAAAAACAAACAACAACAAGAACAAAAATCCAAATACCCAGTTACAGCAGAATGAATAACTAAGTTGGGTCTAATGTTTTAATGGCTTACTATATGAAGAATAAGAAGAGAAGATGAATAAACAAGAATGTATCAACATAAACGAATTTCAGGAACATGTTGAACAGTAAAATGATAATTCTAGATGAGTACAATTAGATGAATGTAATTAGATCCCACTTATAAAAATTTCAAAAACTGGAAAAACTAAATATTATATTTTGGAGGATACCAGGAAAAGCTTGAAATAAAACAGATAAATTATAAACTCAAAATTCAGGATTATGAATGGATAAATTTTTACTTGTGATCTGGGGGAAAACAAAAGAATTTTTTTTTAATTGAAGTATAATTGACATGCAATATCCTATTAGTTTCAGATGTAGTGATTCGATATTCTTGTTTGTTTTCCTAAGAGTAGTTTTATTTTTTGTAGTCATTGCCTAACTTGCAAGATAAAGTAGTTTTTTTTCTTAATTTTATTTTTATTTTTTTTAAATTTACATCCAAATTAGCATATAGTGCAACAATGATTTCAGGGTAGATTCCTTAGTGCCCCTTACCCATTTAGCCCATCCCCCCTCCCACACCCCCTCCAGCAACCCTCTATTTGTTCTGCATATTTATGAATCTCTTCTGTTTTGTCCCCCTCCCTGTTTTTATACTATTTTTGTTTCCCTTCCCTTATGTTCATCTGTTTTGTCTCTTAAAGCCCTTATATGAGTGAAGTCATAGGATATTTGTCTTTCTCTGACTGACTAATTTCACTTAGCATAATACTTCCCAGTTCCATCCACATAGTTGCAAATGGCAAGATTTCATTCTTTTTGATTGCTGAATAATACTCCATTGTGTGTGTGTGTGTGTGTGTGTGTGTGTGTGTGTGTATATGTGTGTGTATATATATATATATATATATATACACACACACACACACACATTTGGGCTCTTTCCATACTTTGGCTATTGTTGATAGTGCTGCTATAAACATGGGGGTGCATGTGTCCCTTCGAAACAGCACACCCGTATCCCGTGGCTAAATGCCTAGTAGTGCAACTGCTGGGTCATAGGGTAGTTCTATTTGTAGTTTTTTGAGGAACCTCCATACTGTTTTTCAGAGTGGCTGCACCAGCTTGCATTCCCAGTGATTCGATATTCTTATACATTATGAAATGACCTCTCTGATAAAGGCAGTTACCATCTGTCACCATACAAAGTTATTACAATATTACTGACAATATTCCATATACTGTACATTACATTCTCATGACTTATTTATTTTATAACTGGAGGTTTGTACCTCTTAATTCCTTTCACCTATTTCACCTGTTCCCCAACACCTCCCTTCTCTGGTAACCAACAACTTTTTTCCTGTATCTATGATTCTGTTTATGTTTTGTTTTGTTCTCTCATTTGTTTTACTTTAGTTTCTACATATAAGTGAAATCATACCATAGGTGTTTTTCTGTTTTACTTATTTCATTTAGCATAATGCCCTCTAGGTCCAACCATGTTGTCACAAATGCCAAAATCTCTCTCTCTCTCTCTCTCCCTATATATATATATATCTTTATTCATCAAATGATGGACACTTAAGTGCTTCCATATTTTGGCTATTGTAAATAATGCTACAATAAACATAAAGGTGCATATATTTCTTCAAATTCATGTTTTTGTTTTCTTCAGATAAATATCCTGAATTCCCAGATCATACGGTAGTTCTATTTTCAATTCTTTGAGGCGCCTCCACATAGTTTTCCGTAGTGGCTGCAACAGTTTACATTCCCACCAACAGTACACGAGGGTTCTCTTTCCTCCACATCCTCACCAATACTTGCGATTTTTCTTTCTTTTGATACTAGTCATTCTGACCTGTGTGAGGTGATATCTCATGGTGATTTTGATTTGCATTTCCCTAATGATGAGTGATGTCGAGCATTTTTTTGTGTGCCTGCCGGCCATCTGGATGTCTTCTTTGGAAAAATACCGATTCAAGTCCTCTTCTCATTTCTTAACCAGATTGTTCATTGTGTGTGTGTGTGCGCGTGTATGTGCGTGTATGCGTGTGTGTGTGTGTGTGTGTGTGTGATATACAAATTTATGTATGTTCTTTATATATTTTGGATATTAAACCCTCATCAGATGTATGATTTGAAAATATCTTCCTCTATTTAATAGATTACCTTTTTGTTTTGTTGATGTTTTCTTTTTAGCTGTATGTAATATCATCTATTCATTTTATTTTTGGTTGCCCTCACCTGAGGAGAGTGGTCCAAAAAAATATTGCTAAGAGTGATATCAAAAGCTCACTGCCCATGTTTTCTTCTAGGAGTTTTCTGGTTCAGGTATTATATTTAAGCTTTTAACCCATTTCAAGTTTATTTTTGCTGGTGATACACCTTTTTTTTATTAATAGATTTTTTTATTCAACACAGCATTTAGGTTTACAGAATATTAAGTATAAATAGAGTTCCCATGAAGCCCCTAATCTTGCCTCCTCTCCCAGTTTCTCCTATTACTTACATCTTGTATTAGTGTGGCTCATTTGTTAGAATTGGTTAGCCAATATCGATACATTGTTATTAACTGAAGTTCTCATAGTTTATATTAGGGTCTACTCTTTGTTTCATAGTTTTGACAAAGTACAATGACATGTATCCATTATCACAGTGTCATACAGAATAGTTTTACTGCCCTAAGTTTCGTCTCTGTTCCATCTATTCATCCCTCCTCCTTCCCCTCACTCCCCTGGCAACCACTGATCTTTTTACTCTATGGTTTGCCTTTTCCAGAATGTTCTATAGTCAGAATCATACCACATGTAGCCTTTTCAGATTGACTTCTTTCACTTAGCAATATGCATTTATAGTTCCTGCATGTGTATTTTTATCTTTGATAGCTCATTTGGTTTTCTTATTCACTAATATGTCACTGTATAAGGGTTTATATATCCATCTATTGAAGGAAATCTTGGTTGCTTCCAAGCTTTGGCAATTACAAATAATTTATTTTTTAAGTGTGTGTGTGGGACATGCAAATAATTTGTTATTATTATTTAGACTCTATTCATTATAGAGATTATTACATATTTATTTTCATAATAATAACATATATATTATAATGATAACATATTTGCTATTATCACGTAACAAAAATAAGTTATTCAATTATTAACATGATGATACATGTCTCTGTGTGCATATACATGCTTATATACGTGTGCATGTATATATATTCGGCAACTGTTAAAATACATATCTCTGTATGTGTACATATGTGTATGTCTGTATGTATTGATAATCTAAGAAAAGTCAGTTGATGTTACAAGCAAGGACTTTGTAATAGAGTACTGTCATGGGTTAAATTGTGGACACCAAAGTCCACATATTTTAATCCTAACCCCCAGTAACTCAAAATGTGACCTCATATGGAGACAGGGTCTTTACAGAGGTAGTCAAGTTCAAATGAGGCTGTTAGAGTGGGCCCTAATCCCTGAAGTCTAGTGAAAGAGAAATTGGGAGACAGAAATGTTTAGAGAGAGGATGTTACAAGGCATGGAAAAGAGCCATCCAAAAGGCAAGGAGAGAAGCCTGGGACAGATCCTTCCCTTGTAATCCCTAGAAAGACACAATCCCGCAGATATCTTAATTTTGGACTGCTAGTCTCAGGGGCTGTGAGACCATGAATTTCAGTTGTTTAAGCTGCCGGGTTTGTGGTTCACTGTGGCTGCAGTCCTAGCACAGACCACAGCCAACACAGAAATTTACCCAGAGGTTTTAAATGACACATTGTTTAAAGAAAACCCTTTCATCAGTTCTCACACGTAGTAAACAGTTTTCAAAAATGAAGCTTGCAAGTAGTTTGGTAGCTTTGAGATATGTTATTTTACTTTTTATGTATTTTTCTAAGATGTGTAGGCCCGGATTCAAAAAGAAATCCATTAACATGACTAAATAGGAAGATATGGATCATCCATGAATAATTACTTACAAGTACTTAAGCAAAGTACTTTTTAAATTTTTTCTTAATGATTATTTACTTTTGAGAGACAGAGACAGACAAAGCTCGAGCAGGGGAGGGACAGAGAGAAAAAGACACAGAATCTGAAGCAGGCTCCAGGGTCTGAGCCTGACGTGAGCCTTGAACTGACGAGCTGTGAGATCACGACCTGAGCGGAAGTCAGACACTCAACCAACTGAGCCACACAGGCGCCCCTTAAGCAAAGTATTTCGAGAAAAAAGCAACAGCACAAAATTCCATAAGTTAAAGATTACAAACGGAAAGAGAAAAGTACATAACCAGGGGCAACTAAATTCAAAACGTAGCATCCTCCTGAGAAAACTAGTTAAAACTATTTTCGCTTTTACAATCTTAGCGCATTACGTGCCTTTGAATATTTATCCTGCCTTCCCTCAGGATATATCTTCTTAAGAAACCGTAACAGATAACATTAAATGTATACTAGAGATCTTCAGCAGGCTGCTTTGCATTTTGAAAGTTAGGTAATGATACTTCAAATGTACATTGACTTGCACCCTATGTGATTTAAATATATACACACACACACACATCCATCCTTAAGTAATAACTAAAGAAGCATTCAACACCTCAAGACAAAGACAACAAAACAAAAGGAACTACAAGAAAAAAAAGAACCCCATAGTTAGGGTAACGTAGATGGGAAAAGTGAAGATGAAATCAATTAACTATAGAGCATGTCATTTCCTGAAGTTTTGGCATTAGAGTCATAGCATATTTTTGTAAAATGCATCCTTAATTTCATCTCAGTGTGAATATTTCAACTCAACTTTTATTTATTAAGCAAGTGCATTAGCAGATTTCATGCCTGCATGGCTATACATTCCCTTGTCTGGAATTAGAAACAAGGCAGGTGTAAAAGAAACTAAAAGGCATTCACATAAAATTATTTCTAAGTAAGTAAGATACTGTCATACAAGTATAGTTGCTATGTAGGACACAGGACTGGTTACCAAGTGACCAAGGTGCCATGGAGAGGAACTTTTAACCTGTGGATCACCTCTGAGGAGGTGACATTATGGTGGGGGTCTGGGGTTCTGTGACAGTTTGGGAGAAGAGCCCGTAGGCTGAGGAATCTCACATACAAAGGTCCTGAGGTAGGAACAGGCTTGGTGTATTAAAGGGTAAAAAGACCAGGGTGTCCTGGAGAGTGGTGAATAAATGGTTACAAACCAAGCACAGACCCAAAACGACCAGCAATCAGGAAGGATCTAGTAAGTTCTGGCCAAGAGCCTGGAGTAGTGCATTAGGAAGCCATTGGAGGACTTAAATACAGCAATGGCGTTTCCTGATTTATGTTTTAAAATCCTATCTTGGTTGCTCTGAGAAGAACGGGTTGTAAGGGGGAAAATGTAATGACAGAAATCAGTTAGAAAGCTGAATATTCACTGCTGCACTCTCAGTGGCTAACACATTTGTTAAATGAAGAAATGAATGAATTCCTGGGTTGCAAGCGTGAGAAGTCTGTGGAAATGTATGGTTAAAAATCGACAGTTTTTAAAGGTACCTCAGTCGAGTAATGAACATTGCCGGAAATGTGGAATTGTGATTTGAGCACATAACTGTCAGTTAACGCTCATACTTGTAAAATTTACAAAAGAAAATAGTAAAAAGAGGAAGAAAATGGCCCAAATACACCATTAATTTACAAAGCCTAGGAGTCAGAGATAGCAGCATGTGAATTTTTAATTGACTATTACACTTCTCAGAACTTATACATGCGCTATGTATGTGTCCCTGAGGATAATACAACTTCTCCGTTAATGATGATTAAAATAGAAAACATATTTTACCTCATTAAAATTCATTTAGCAAATAATCATTCAGTCCCCATTTTTCCAGGGACTGTGAACAGACGAATAAAGCCCAGTCACGAGAGGCTCCCACCCTGCACCCTTCAGTTGAGAAGGCCACTTCTTTCACAAACATGGAAACACAAGGACTTATTTCCTTCCCCCCGACTCCATACAGTCTTATGTGGAAGTTCGGCAACGTGGTGAGCCGAGAGAAAATGCAGAGAGCAGAGGTATGGCCCCCAGGCAAGAGGATGGGGCACAGAGGAGAGGCAAGCGAGGATGCCCCTGGGTGGATGTGGACCTTGGCCGAGAGGAAGAGTGACTGCTATTTTTACAGTTGGCCAACTCCTAATCACCCAGCACCAGTTGGGTTCTGCAAATTCTCATGTTCCTTCCCTCCTCTCTGCCCAGGTGGAGGCATTTAGAATTGCCTGGAAAACTTGCTTAAAAAGGGAGGTTTGGGGAGGAAAACTGGCCACCCCCCACCCCTCCGTTCCAGTTCAGGCAGATCAGGCCCACCTCTGGCCAGCCCTACCCCAGCAGACCATTGGGTGGCTCTGAGCCTCACGGGACGCCAGGTGAGACAAGGGGTCGTGGAAGTTGGCTCTTTTAGCTTTTGCCTGGGAGCAGCAAGAGTGATCCTGGCTGAGCAGGCTGCAGGGCCCTGGGGTAAAAGCTTTGCTGGACTTTGGAGATAATTTAGAACTTTACACATTTCGGATACAGCTACGTGGGCCTTTCTTTGCAACCAGATAGGTTAAGTGAGCCTACTGAGGGGACTATAAAAAGAACCGTAATAAGGTATGACAGGTAGAACCACATAATGGAAACTGTGCAGGGCATGGCCTCAGTGTTAAGTGATGATGGTGAATCATGGCTCCCTCTCCTAATAGTGCTGCTTAACTTTTTGAATGCTCTGAGTCTAACTCTTGAATGTCTGACTCTCAATGACTTTCACAGTAGGGTGGCAGAAACAGAGTCTACTCCACACGGTGTGGTCCTGGGGATTAATTCTGTCACAAAGCTGGTGCTTTGTGCTCAAGGAAGGTTAGTGCCACCTTCCTGAATTTTGGTGTTATGGAAAATGGCAGGGGGAGAGAGTCATGCTTCCCTGGGATTCACAGTCATGGAAGGCTTCAAAGAAAGGAGGGCATTTACCATGGTCTTAAATTAAAGCATCAGAAGAGAAATAAATGGGCAAAAGTGTGAAATATGCAAGATGCATGTGACTGAACTTGGTGCCGACTGGGGGGTAGGAGCAGAAGTTAAAGGTAGGATGACTGGTCTGTGAAATGATTTGATAATATAGAACAGACTAAGAGGGTCAGCCATGTGATTAACTGGAAATTATTGATTTTTAGTTAGTTTTTTTTTTTTTAATGAGAGCAATGACCTGATCAGAAAAAAAATGTTTTAGAAAGATAATTCCCACTTCAGATTGACTTCTCTGAAAAATAATCATTTACACTCAGTTAATTTCCAAATGGTAAAGCCATTCCAGAATCTAAATGAAAGTTCTGAAAAGGTGCCCTCTCAGCAGGAAAATGGCGGTGCCAATGGAATGAAAGTGGGAATAGAACAATTATTTCCAAGCAAAACCCAAGGGTTATTTGTAGGATGCGCAAACGGAGGGTGATATTTCGATTATCCTCTTGCACTTCCAACTACGTTCACAGTTTATTTCCACATAGCTTGTGTTTTAGACCCTACATCCGTAAGTTTTATATTTTAGACTAGAACAATAAAAATACAATATTCAAAACTCAGAAGAGAAGTTAGGTTACTCTGACTGCAGTGGATATGTAAATAGCAAAACATCAAAAATTGCCAAGAGCATGTGCGTGTGGCTTGGCTCCTAGAAAATTCCAGTTGGATTGGATTGCTGAGATTTTTAAATACTCCAGATTTTAATGCCCGCAGTTTGGGTGCCGTTCATTGCTGTGGCGGAAGGAGGCTACCTCATGCCGTATTTGCTTTTCCTTTCCCGATTCCATTTTAAGCAGATAAAGCCCGAGCTACATGTTAGTGAAGGAAAGTAAGGAAGAGAAGCAGCAGAGAAGAAAGAATACCTAGTACTTCCAGGTTTACCGTTTACAACGTGATGGTTTTGAATACTTTATTGCCTGTAAAATAAGGCCCCCTCATCTGCTTCTAAGCACCGGATGCCCAAACAGCAAATATGAATAACAAAACCCTAGTCATTTTTCTCACAACTTTATTGCTCCTCTGTGGTCCTTTTCTGGGCATTTTATTGCCTTTCCACTTTTGTCCAAGCTAATAAAAGAGTCTGATACTCCTTTCCTATCTAAACAATTCAGCAGCAACTGTGAGGATAATAAAGATGATTTATAGTCCATTTGGATAATTTCTTGAAGCAAGTTATGAACTGTCTCATAAGTCTCAACCTAATGTGAAATAATATAATTCATAAAATCCTAACACTGGAGCAGAATTGAGAAAGAGATCTAGCACCAAGAATCATTTACCTCCAGGTGGAGGGATACCTACGTCATTCTCATCAAAATTATTCTCCATCTTTCGCAGAAGAGAAGGAAAAGAAAATGTTTTGCACTGCGAAGTTTTAACAAATGTCTTAGAAAGTTTTACCAATACGTGACTTATAACATAAAAATTAAAGAAAACAGGAAATTTATTTCCCAGCATGGGAAATATCAGTAACTTTTCTGGGAAAATGTGGGTAAGCCTGGACAAACCCTAACAAACCAAGATTTACTGTCATTCTCATGCTCTTTTCCCAAAAATGTGGCTCGAGCACATTTTCTTTTTTGTGCCCGTATAGTCCCTTCTGTGCATGTCATTTCCCTACTTAAAATTCTTCAGTGGCATCTCACTGCAATTAGGACATCTTCCTCATTTTTCATCACGTCTGCAAAACCTATGCAGCCCATTCTGTCTGTGCCATTCTTGCCTTCACTATTGTCACTAAGACTGCTCTAGGCACATGGCCTTTTACCGCTCCTGGAATTCGCCGACCTAATTCTTGCCACGTTTTTTGTATCCCTTCTTTCTGAGCTGTAGTCCTACGTCCTTGCATGGCTGCTCTCCCTTCCTCACTCAGGCCTTACCTCAAATATAAGCATTTCCGACAACCCACCAGAAGAGTCCTTCCTGCTCTTGACTTCTCAGGTTCTTTGCATCCCGTTGCCTTGTTGATTTTTTTCTACCACGCTGAACACTTATAGAACTTTTCCTATCAATTTATTTGTGTGTGGCTCTCTCCTTTAAAATTTAGCTTCACTGCCACATCACAGGCACCCCTAATGCAGACCTCCACATTACGGTAACTTGGCAGAGAACTGCTGAATAAATGAGTAGATAGATGGAAAGTATATTGCTTTGCCCAGGAGCATCTATAAAAACTTCCGCATATACTTGAACTACACTGTGGTTATGGGGAGATGAAGGGCATGTTCAAGTAAAGCAAACAATTTAACCTTTAAGCCCTAAAATACTACATGGAGTCATAAATTAGGAGGAATTTTAAGATGAATATATTATGCAGGTTAGTATTTTCATTCGTTCATACATTTCTATGTATATATAATACATATAATGTAAGGTATATATGCAATATATATATGCAGGAATACTTATTTCAAGTCTACTAAATGCGATACATATGATAAAAAGAGGATTAAAAGCTCCAGTTTTGGATTTTGTGGCATATATTATCTAAAGGGGTTGACAGTAACAAAAGATTTATGTAGATTAATGTAAAAGTATAACTATTATAATGTAATAAAGAGGAACTACATGGAACCATGAGATTATATGACATAGGGAACTGACCTATACATAAATTATATCTATTTTATGAAAAATGATAATACATTGCTAAGGACTTACTTTTATTTGAAAAGATATTGAGTAGATGTTTGTAACATGTGTGGAGGATATAAGTAAGGTACAGTAGTCATAAGTACATATATACTCACTATGCAGGTTCACAAATAGACATTACCATTATCTTTCAAATTTTGTATGTGTGCTTTTCCAGTTCCAAAAGCTTCTCTTTTTCCTTGGTGAAAACCCTATCATGAATGCTGTGTTTATAATTTCATTACTTTCTTTGTAGTTTTATAACCTTAACATTCATACTTTTTACTTTATTAAATTTATTAAATATATCTAAATAGAAACGATTCTAAGAGATTTGCCTTTTTTCCCCGGTATTATCATCTAAGAATCATCTATATTGCTTCTTATGTATTCATTCATTCTCTGATGACTGTTGTTTCTTTGTGTAAAGTAACCCCTAATTTATTTAACCATTTTCCTTTCAATGAGCATTTTCATTTTTTCTAGTTGGGGACTGTTAAGAGTAGGCAGTTACTAAGGGTCTTGTATATGTTTCCTGGTAACATTTGCCCAGAGTATGTAACTAGAAGATAGAGGGGAAATGCAGGGGGATAGTGTATAGGCATCTCCACATTTACAGAAGAATGACAAATTGTCTTCCTAAGGGTTTATCATGTTTTATTCCTATTAGCAATGCTCAGTTTTAGCCTCAGTTTTAAGAGCATGTGAATGCTTGATGATGACAGATTTTTTTTGAAGCCAATCTCTTGTTTACAGTAACTATATGGTTCTAATTTGCATTCTACCAACCTCTGCTCTTCTCAAGGATAAAGGTAACATCTGAGTCAACGAAGCCACTGTCATTTTTTAGTCTTCACCTCATTCAATGCACAGCATTTGATATACTTAATCTTTTTGCCTTTAAAAAAAACATTTTATTTTTTTAAGTAATCTCTACACCCAAAATGGGGCTCGAACTCACACTCAGATCTAGATCATGCTTTACCGACTGGACCAGCCAGGTTCTCCTCTTTCGCCCCTTTTGACACACTGCCTTCAAAGGATATCATACAGCTAACTTCCTCCTGCCTTTTGGTTGTTCCTATTTTGTACTCATTGGCTACTTCCTTCTCATGTGTTAACCTCTCAGTTCTGTATAATCCTGGACTCAGTTACTGATCTTTTTTTTTTTTTTTTTTTTTTTTTTTTTTTACCTAGGCTTACTCCCCAGGTGATTTCATCCAATTTCATTGCTTCACACATCATACACAACCTGAAAAGTCCTACACTTATGCCCCAGCCCTTGTGTCCCTTGAAATTCAGGCCCACAAATCCAATAGTAGTCAAACTGATGTGTCTCCGTGAACGTCTAACAGCCATCTTTGATTCACAAAACCTGAGCTCCAGATATTGCCTAATCCCTTCCTGAACCAGCTTCCCTCTCAACCAGCCACATTTTATTTAATGATGACTCAATTCTTTCTATATCGATGTTAAACCTTACGTCACCCTTGACTCTTCCTTTTCCCTCAAAAGCCTCATCCATTTTTTTTTCTTTTTGGTAAGATTTTTTCAATTTTTATTTTTAAGTGATCTCTACACCCAGTGCGGGGCTCAAACCCATGACCCAGGATCAAGAGTTTCACGTTCCACTGACTGAGCCAGCCAGGTGCCCCAAAAGCCTCATCCATTCTATGGGTGAATCCTGTCTTTCTGTTCATTGCTGAGATAGGTTCCCACCTGGTCTTCCCACTTTCTGTCCCAGCCTCAGGAGAGTATCCCTGACACCACAGTCCTGGGGACTCTGTTTAAATGTAAGTCTTGATGTGTCACTTCTCCAATGTCTTCTTGTCTCAGAGTAAAAGACAAATCTTCCACGGTGACTCAATGGACTGCTGGCCTTGTGCATGTTCTGTGCTGTGTGTTCGATCTTGCTTTTTACTCTCCCCTCCGTTCAGCCACAGTAGCCACTTTTCTGTTGGTGGAAGACAGCAGACACACTCGCTCTTCAGGGACTGTGTATGTGAACTTTCTTCCGACCGCGATGCTCGTCTCCAACAGCCACAAGGTTGTTCTCTTCTTTCTTTCATGTCTTCACTCAAAAGCCACTTGCTAAGTGAGACCCTTCCCCAGTCTCCACTGTCATTTCATACTACTCTTGGATTCTCTGCTTTTCTCATTAACACTTATCACCGGATAAAACATTCTGTGTTTTACTCACCTAGTTAGTGTCGGTCTCCCGTCACTGGGACGCAAGCTCCACGTGAAGACAGGCTTTCTCCATTTTGTTCGGTGTTGTATTCCCATTACATGGAAGATGGCCTGGAACACAGCAGACAACTAATTAACATTTGTTGACTGTATTAGTGAAATTAGCTCCTCTTAATTCTGCATTCTTTATTGTCAGGCTGTTTTCTGCTCCAACTGAGATCCAAGATTTCTCCAGAGTTGCACACACTGGCTCACGTGCCACTTTCCCACCCCCGTGTCCCTCTGCAGCTCACTCCTACCTGGCCTCTATCCTCACTGTTCACCTAAATGCCTCTTGTCAATGTTAGCTACATACAGCCAATCCCTATTCAAACATTCCAGTCGTCCTTACTTGTAATTTTACAATATTTCACAGAGTTATAACACTTCTGCCACATCTGCTGACTTCTGCGACACCACATGCTCCAGGAATTCATCAACACTTCTGGCCTTCTTTTCTTGTCTCCTTTACGAGTTCATTCTTTATCTGATGTCTCTATTTCAAGTTTCCCAAGCCCCTGTCTTTCATGATTTTCTCTTCATATTCCCCCAGCATGTGATTTATCATCCATTGCAATAGCACTAAAGTCCATCCATATGATTAAATACACTTTCATCTGCAGGTCATAAACTCCTTGGAAATGAAAGAATGGAATGTACTTCAGCTCTCCTGGTTTTAACAGCACCATACTTGTTTCAGTCTCCCCACGGTGGTTACCATTATTCTGTAATATCACTAGTCATGGGAGTTGAGTGTGACCTTGGTAGAAGGTACCAAATTTTCTAGGGAAGAGAATGAAGCTATATTGTTTCGTTAGTTGTACCTTTTGGTCCTATAGAGAATAAGAGTAAATGCTGAAAGTTGAGTCACATTATGAAAAATGTCCAATGGAAATATGAATATGTCTGAAAAAATGTCTCTGTACAGTTTAGGTACTGGAATACGATTTGAGACAAGACATTGGATATGCTCCTTTTGTATCATGGATTTTTTTTTTAATTTTTTAATTTATTTTTTAATTCTTTAATTTTATTTTTCATTTTTTAAAATTTACATCCAAATTAGTTAGCATATGGTGCAACAATGATTTCAGGAGTAGATTCCTTAATGCCCCTTACCCATTTAGCCCATCCCCCCTCCCACACCCCTTCCAGTTACCCTCAGTTTGTTCTCCATATTTATGAGTCTCTTCTGTTTTGCACGCTCCCTGTTTTTATATTATTTTTGTTTCCCATCCCTTATGTTCATCTGTTTTGTCTCTTAAAGTCCTCATGGATTTTTTTTTCTAAAGAGCATGCATTTATTCAAAGATGGGTCTCTACTTTTTTACTTACTCAACACTATGTTATGAATTGCTACAAAAATACATATTTTCATCTTTTATTATCTGAAAGGCATTTAATTATTTATTTTATTCTCAGATAGATTTAACTTATATCCTATTTGTTACCATTCCTCAGAGAAAGGTATCATGTCTCTTTTTATTAAACTCTTTATTTTACCAAGATGTGAAGCAGTTTACAAAACTAATGTCTTCAAAATTCTGGAAAATTAAGAAGAGGTAGGAATATTCTGAAAATCTCTACAGAGGCTCAAAAATAGTTGCTTTTCTTATAGGTAATTTCAATAAGGCTGTCTTTTCACTTTATTGGTTTTTTTTCTGTCATGAAGCCACAAAACAACGGAAAAAATGGAAAAAGCTCAGTATGTATATGATTAAACATGAAATCAATGTGACACCTTTATTAAATTTAAGTTCAATTTTCCCAAATAGGTACATGAGGATTCTAGAAACTTTCCTTCATCCTTACTGCATATGTGCTGTTCTTTATACCCTGATGGAAGCCATAATCTAAGCAAAAGTCAAGCATTTCTTTACTCCAATTATAAATAGATGGCTTGTATTTTTTGGTAGGTAATGTGTTTTGTGTAAAGTGTAAAGGGGTATTATGCTAATATCAGCATAAGTGTATAAATATATATATACTTTTATAAAGTATAAAGTGGTATTACACGACTATCAGCACGTTTAGCTTATAACACAATACTTCTGGAAGCTTAATTCCAAGGAAAGGTGGGCCAGTGGAATGGAACCAAAAAGAAATACCACTTTGTCGTGATTATTGAAGAACTGGTCTCCACCAGTGCATTGTGTGTTGCCATGACTTACACAGTCTCAGCCACAAGGGATATGGGTAAATGGGGCAAAGAGAAAGAGAGATCCAGGCAAGAAAAGGCATGAAGAAATTGGTCCTGCAGAAGGACTTGGCTCTTTGGTAAAGTCATTCCTTAGGGTACAATGTCCAATGGCTCTCACCCAATAGATGTGATTTTATGGAAGAATTCTGCTGTGTAACAAATGGAAACCAGGACGTCCTTCAGTTGCTCTCATTCTTAGAGACATATAACCAGCAGGAAGATCTCCAAAGACCTCCTCCAAAGACAAATGAAATATGAGACAAACTATGAGCCCAAACTGGATTCGGTGGTGGTCAGCAACAAGGAGGTTAGACAGCTAAGATGGACTGATCACAAATGCTGCTCCAACACAAACACTGAGCCCTGGCCAATAGCCAGATGTAGGGACTAACCTGAGAGTCCACATTACAGGAAGGCGCTAGAAGAAGGATAACGTTCTGCCATGATTCCCCTTCAAAGATTTCTGACTTGAAGTACCCTGACTTCCAGCACAAGTGGACACAAAACTTTTCTGAAAGAGAACATTTCCAATACAGCTATTCGCTGCTCACAAAGATTGAAAACAAGCAAACATGAGCTCGCAAGATTCGCCAGGAACACGGGGAGGCCAGCCTCCAAGAGTGAGCATCAGCACAAACACTGAACAACAGACCAGGCCCACAAAGGAATTTTGAGGATGAAAGTGTCAGAGAATAAATACCTGCTGTGTAGAATAATTATGTATAAAAATGTAAGGTAGCATATGAGGTAGCAGTTAGATTATCAAGGAAGAACAGGCATATATGAAAAGAATAAAAAAGTCCCGATGAAAACTGCAGTGGTCGAAATTTAAAAAAAAGCTTCCATAGCTACATTCAACAGAAGATGAGACACAGCTGAATAGAGAAATGACCGAACAGAAAGAATTATCTGAAGAAATTAAGCAGGATTCAGTAGGAGTGGGAGTGGGCAGGAAAGTGGAAATTGCCAATAGACACTGGAAATAAAATGTCTAATATGCTCCTTATTGGAGTTTTAAGAGAAAGGCAATATCAAAGGGAAAATGGATGAGAATTTTCCAAAACCAGCTAACTTTCTCTTAACCATATTATTGGAACTATTTTTATTTCAAGTCTGAAACATAAATCTATTGGGTGAAACACACACACACACACACACACACACACACACAGAAATTTAAAGGATTATTAATCAATCTAGGCAAGGGAATATTCTTTTTATCTCAAAAAATCACTTATTCAAAGTATGAAAATTAATACATAAGTAGTTTAAAACGTAAGTGATGGTGAGTAAGGACGATTAGAGTGAATGTTTTAAATAATATTTTATATTAATCTTAATAGAAATTATTCTGTGTGAATTATTATCTAACATTCCACTTATATTACTATAAAAAAAGGTATATATCAGAGTAAAATTGCTGGAATGGCCCACTTTGTCTATGAGACAGCAGTCATCTTATTCACCAAAAATGCTCTCTGTGTTTTATAATCTCTGTGTTACTGGACTTTATCCTTCCACATAAATATCCACATTTGACTCAAATATCACATTTGATACCAAAATGTTCGATGCTGTCAGCAACGCTGGGATTTTTAGGCAAAACTGGAAACTCTGCTACATTCCGATGTATCTTAAAGCGACTCTCCATTCAAATTCATTCACATCTGGTTCACTGTTTGTTTCCAGCAAAATAAATCAGAATAATGTAAGCTCAGAATATTTTAGCCATGTGCTTTCTCAAAGCAAAGACACATTAGCTGCTAAGTAATTTGATGTAACTCCTGTTGAAGATTTTGATGATCACACATAGTTTTTAATAATACTGTAACTTCTACAAGATGTCAATAATTGCTGATGTGGCCACCATAACATTCATTTAATGAGTACAGCATTCTGTAGGTAGAGCTGAACTAACGATATTAAAAGTGAGCCTGAGCATAAAGATATATAGAGAGCAAATACATACAAAAACTTTGTGCCTACACTTGAAGGAAAATTAGTTAATAACACTTAAAATATATCACTTAGGGAAACTTCCGGTGCTTAGGGTTCTCCTTCGGATATCTGAAAGATAGAGGGCTACATGTTCCAAATAAAGCAGTGAAATAGCTGACGATTACTATATGCCAGGAAATATTGTAAGCATATTAAATGTATTAACTTATTTGAATCTTAAACAAGGTTATGAAAAAACTATTACTATCACATGCATTTTAAAGAGGAGAAAATCTAGGTACGGAAAAAAAAAAAAAAGAAAACATTTGCTTCCATTAGTAATTTCATTTGTATTTCTGACAACTCAAAAAGGTTATTTAGGTCTCTGCGCATAATTCTGCTCAGGATCTTCCTTCAAAAAGTAAACACTCCATTATATGTCTGTGTTGACGACGACTGGTGATGACGATTTTGGCAAAAATAAGGATAACCCCGAAGGTTTTCAGCTCTGAGCCGTGTCCTAAAAGTTTCTTTTAAGTTCCAGGTAGATTCCCTACAAATGAATTCCTGGAACACAGCCCTTCTATTAGCAGTAAAGTCACTTTTTTATTCCTGTGAAATACAGAACTCGTGCTGAGGTGTGGAGGATAGGCGACAAAAGGAGGCGTAACCAGCTGCTGCACTGCAGGTACGATGACATTACTTTAGACGAGGTGGGCAAAGGGAGCCCCAGAAGGCGATAAGGCAAGGCACAATGTCAGCTGCCATAAGGGCTCACATCTAACAGGAGCAAACGGAACAGCACAGCCCACAGGCCCCATAGAGATTGGTGGTTTACTGTGGGTAAATCTTGGAAGGGAAGAAAAAGAAAGGACACTCTAAGTACTAGTTTGATAAGGCAGCAAAACCAGTCATCATTTGTTTGCAACCGGACACGACTGCCTGTCATCCTTGGCTGGCCTTTTACCAGACCTGCACATAGTGACAGCAATATCCTCTATAGTATGCAGTCTGAAAACAAAGGACAGAGGTACATATATGATTTCTTCTACCTGTATCCCCATCGCTTTGGACTTTTTCCAAAACATTATTAGATTCCACAACCTTCTTCAAGTGCTCGAGAGACAAGGGTAGCCACTACAAGCCCGTGTGACACTGGAAAGATACGCTTCCTGATTATATGAGAACAGAGTTTAATGACAGACAAGACACTAGCTGCTTTAGGCAGAATACGAGTTATATTTGGAATTATAATAAGACTGTGGCCACATTCATCTCCTGGTATAAGATGACATCTCACTTTACCCAAAGTTTTTGTTGTGCTTGTGAACAACTGTTGAAATCAACTTATTTCTATGCAAATGCAAAATCACATCGTGACGGTTTCTCCTTGACCTTGGAAAGAGTATCTCTGCCAAATTTAAGTCCACATAAGTAAGGAGACTAAAATGCAAAGACAGTGACGGAGGAGAAGTGATGGAATCTGATTGATTTTTCAAAGCATCATGCTATAGATGAATCCCTAAATCACAGTGATGGTTACGTTACCAGCAGCAGCCAACAAACATCCAATGTCATCTACTTGTTCTGTGACAAATTTTATAAGACAGGAGAAAACAAAATTAAATGATCTGGGTAATGTGACAATAACGCCTATTCATTTTCTGACTTGTCTTCTTCAATGGGAAATGTCTTCATTTGTATGATAAAGAAGGTGCCCCCTTTCCTCTGACTGGAGGGTTTGGCCAATTCCCTGCTCAAGTGCTTTTAACTATTGATTAATTGGCAATTGGACAAAATTATTTCTTCCATTGCACTCTAGGCTCTCTATATTCAATTTAGGATGAATTGCCTGCAAAACAAATAAAACATTACTTGAAAGTAACAGAAAAGTGCTTTATGTTGTATAAAAGGTTTTTTTCTCTGTAAATGTAACAACCACATTGATAATAAAAAGGAAACACAAAGGCTTGTGCAATTTGTCTTGCAATGGTCTATTCAAAATTCCATGGAAAGCCAGATGAAAAAGATGTCTACAGCTTAAGGCTGTGGGAGGCACTGGCATGTTTCATTATGACATTTGCTGGCAGCTCATCGGTTGTGCTGTGGAAGTGATGGCCTCCCAGCAAGCCAAACGCATTTCTTGCCTTTTCTGGCCATTTGGATCTCCAGCCTCTGGCCACACATCTCTCTTCTCCTAAAATTGATATACTAATAATTCTTCACATTTTTATGACAGCTGGAGACTAACAAAACTGAAATACAATTCCTTAAGATGTGTTTGATTACTAACGGTTGCTTAAAACATCACTGGAAACAGTTGATCGGAAACATAATATAATTAGAGCCTGTTTTGTTTTCAATTTTTTTTTCAATTAGGAATTAGTTATATGTTAATGATTATATTTAGTTTAGGAAAAGTCATGGAGGCAGATGTTTACAGTCTACTGACATTAGGCAGTAAACTATACATAACTGTGGGCAAATAACTCCACGATTTAATTCTTAAATTGTGAAATGAGTATTTTTACTTAAATTGTCACAGCACTTCCCTCCATTTATGTAAAAAATAGCCCTGTACGATTTTTCTTTTTATTTTTTTCAAGATGAAACCAAATATATTACCTATTAGGATGAGTTAGAAATGTTAAGGTAAATGATTTAATTTACAATTGCAATATGAATTAAACAATTTAAAAAAAGTGATGACAAGATTGCAAGATATATTCTAGAAAAAATAAGAAAAGTCCCAAAACTTATTCAAAGAGGGATTGAAATATTAGCGAGGGATTCCACGTACTTGAAGAGAGTAAATATTACAAAGGTACCACATTTATAATACTTTCCTAATTAGATTAGAAATGAAACATCTTGGTGTATAATTGTTTTTTTTTTAAACTTTATGAAGTAACCATAAAGTTATCTGGAAGAGTAAGAATCAGAAACCACTCAGAAATATTTTTAAAGTAAAAAATAATGAAAGAAGACTTGCCTTACCTGATATTATTTACTCTGTAATAGACAAAAAATAAAAAATAAGGAATTAGAAGAGAAACTCTAAGAACTACTTAAGGGCAAGAATTTGGTATATGTTAGAACACGTAAAATCAAGGACGAAAAGAATGAATGATTTATATTTCAGAAAAACTCAAATCAAGCAGAGCGACACAGAAAGATGATAACAATAATTATAATCCTACCACCAGGAAATAATCACTCCAACATGTTGAGAATACCATAAAATAAAATCATAATACATTTATTCTTTTTAAAACCACGTTGTAATCAAGTATTTCCAAGGCAAAATAAATTTCTTCAGGGCGCCTGGGTGGCGCAGTCGGTTAAGCGTCCGACTTCAGCCAGGTCACGATCTCGCGGTCCGTGAGTTCGAGCCCCGCGTCGGGCTCTGGGCTGATGGCTCAGAGCCTGGAGCCTGTTTCCGATTCTGTGTCTCCCTCTCTCTCTGCCCCTCCCCTGTTCACGCTCTGTCTCTCTCTGTCCCAAAAATAAATAAACGTTGAAAAAAAAAATTCTACAATATCATTTGTAATACCTGCATAGTATTTTATAGCAAGGAAATAGTTTAATTAACCAATCAATATTTTTTTTTGTACTTTGAAGGAACTTAAAATTGTATAATTAAAAAAGAAATCTTTGGGGAGTATTTTTATAGTTTAATAATGCTTTAACCATTTCTTACTATGCATTTAGATCTTCAGATGCTTCATCAAATATTATTAAGATTTTTTATTCTTTTTCCACATTACCAAATGGAAAAGGTGGGCTAAGAATTTTCCAGAAGCCTAATCCTTAAAATGGGTATTGTCATTATTACTTGCATTTGCCAATGCTATACTTGTAATGGTACTTTATTTCTATTCTATTTATCTTATAACCTAATTCAGTTGAAAATATTTCATATATGCTTAGTCATTTGTATGAAATAGATTTTCCAAGACCTATATTTTTAGCTTGGAATTTGCCTTTTTCATCATGGACATCAAAATGTTTGATACGTAGTAAACCTCTACTGTGTATGTTACAAATTCTTTTCTTGTGTGTGTTTAGGACTAATACTTCTGATTATGAAGAGTATTTTCTCTTCAAAATATCCCAGCCACATAGAGGTCCCATACGTTCTGAATGTGTTTATTTATTTCATCCTGTGTTTTACTTTCTTACACAAAATTTTAATATTCTATAGGCCTCACTTAGAACATTTTTTTAAAAAAAATCACGGAATTAATTCCTCAAGATTGTAATTTTTCAGAAAAATAATTCAGAAAAGAATTAGGTAAGATGGTCCAACAGAAGGAACATGCCTGTGGCCAACACATACTTGCTCTCAGAGAGCTACGGGGGCAATTGTACTTACTAAAAACTGGAGCTCCTAACTGAACTATAAAATAGGCCTGAGTTTTACCTGCATTTTTTGGACAGGGCACCTAATTAGCCAGAAGGAACCATACTCTTTGTAGCCAATACACGGCTGATTTAGAGACCCAGAGGTCATACATTTGTGACTTGGTCTTTTATCCAGAATAAATAGTCAAGTTTGTTCTACTATGTACTCTATTTACCTTCAGCATATCTTACTAGCTACTAAGTTACTCCTTGTATATAATATCTGTCATGGATCTTGTCCATGTTCACATTCTAGTTATTTCCTTGCCGTTTTAGTATTTATTTACTATATTTAGCATTTTGTATAAATCCTGGTTTGTTTTCATGTTTTCTCTAATAGAATCACATTTCCTTGACGAATGCAGAAAACTCACATTAGTCACACGAGGCAAAAAGGAAGACGATGACACTCATTACAATTCAGTATTTGTCATGTCCAAAGTACTGTATTAAGCACATGGCATCTGCTAGCTCAGATCTCTCCTACCAGGACCATGGGAGGACGATGAGAGATTCACAAAATATAGAAGAAGCATTATGCTCAAAGAATGTAGGTAATTTGTTCATTGTCATGTAGCTGTCATATTCTGGAGCCTGGATATGATCCAAATCTCTCTGGCATCAAAGTACATATAAGCCACTGCCTGAAACAGTAGTCATTGGATAGGAAATCATTCTCTTTTTTCTCCTGGAATAAAACAGTGTTTTTCCAGGTCCTGCAGAGAACATTTAATCTATTTATAATTGTTTTATTATATTCCACGGGTAAAAATCTCCCTCTCTCTCTCTCCCCCTCTTTCTTCATAAAGATATTACTTAACTGCATAAATCTGTTTAAGTCTTTTCCTAGGTATTTAGTTTTTAGTGACTATACTTATAAGTGGTGCTGTTTTAAAAATGTATTGATATTTTCAGCTCTTGGTTTCCGGTCAAACCATAACAAGGATTAATCAGAAATTAGAAATGTGGGTTTGTAATACTCTTTGCCATGTTCTGAGAAATTCTCGTGTGAAATACACTTTGAATTTAAACTCTCCTTAATTAGCTGCAAACTGTAAGTTCAGTGAAGGGGTAAAGACTATTCCCTTCTGACTATTAAATTCTATTAAGTATTATACGCGAATTACATTTAAATTAGGGGAAATGTAACTTAAATCTTTAAAGTTAAACAACATTTGGTAAAATGTTTCTCTTAACATTTTAACTGCCACCATCAAAATGTAATGGCAATTGACGATGGTATCCTTTCAACTCTAGTTGAACTTTACAATGGCGGCACTTCTAATGAAATGTATAACCAGTAGGGTTGTCACTGTATCAGGTATCATACAAATTCTCAACAAAACAGAACTCATATACACTTCACTTACATAGAAAACTAAAAAGTAAGAATGATAAAGTTTGATTTTATTACATGGTAAATGGAAAATGGGTAACAAACATTTTTATTTATTTATAAAAAAAAGCAATTTCTGATTTATTGGTAGTTTTTCTCATAGCTCCCTTTCAAAATAGCCTTGCTGGGAGAAGACAGGGAACTTAACTATCCATCATTGGCTCTGGCAATACATAACTTAGTCATTGGGATGCATGATGATCCAGATTTCTCCCAAGGCATAAGCTATAATGTGGTAGTAAATTAGTTAGTTTTGGAAGAGTTAAAATAAACTCTTTCCGAAGGCCAGAGCACCAAGGGTATACTGGTGCAGGGTTATTAAGTGACAATTACATGCATGAAAAATCAGACTCAATTATTAATTTGGAAAACATTTTGAGGCAAGTTGAGCCTAAGTTTCTAAGTAGGTACCTATCAATTAGCAAAAAGTAAGTTGACATCTTTCAAATATTTCATGTATTTTCTATAAGGTAAATGTTAACCTATTTAGAGCTAAACTAAATTATGAAATTCTATATTATATAAAAATGGATTCTAACACTTCATTTTCATGAAGCTATTTCTGAGACAGTACAGATTAGAACATCCTAAGTGCACTGTATGAGTTTGATTATTCTTACACATTTGAAAAACTGTTGGCAGAGTTAAATGTATTTTCTAGCATGATGGTTCTAAGGAAAATGAGAACAACACTTGATTAATTGAATGTTCAACTTAATGGTGAAGGGCATTTCTAACTGCATAACATTGAGAACACTTAAAATAGTTCACAAAGAAGAGATCTTACCCCGTGAACAAATTTAAGTGTCTGGTCAACAGCAGGTTGCCTCTTCTTTACAATTATTCAGAGAGAAAGAAGGAATCTGATGGGATATGTGATCTTTTATATTTAGGATCCTAATTTTACAAAAAATTCCTAGGTCCTAGGGAATCACAAAGCAGAAATGACTATTACTGTATATAATTTCATATATTCAGTTGTTCTCCCAATTCTCACTTATAATATGTTTAAAGCATTTATAATTAAATCAATCCCAAATAGTTCCAAGTTAAAAAAAACAATTAACAAAATATTTTGTGCTTTTGACAAATGTTGGAAAGAGATTCCAGTTATACAGAATAATTGCTTTGGTTGGTTTAACCAAAATCTCTAATTCCTCAAATTGGTTTTCAACATAATTCAATTGTACGGGATGTAAATAAGATGTTATAATGGGGCACCTGGGTGCGTTGGTGGGTTAAAATGTCCAACTCTTGATTTCAGTTCAGGTCATGATTTCACAGTTCGTGAGCCCACCTCAGGCTCTGTGCTGACAATGCAGAGCCTGCTTGGGATTCTCTCGCTCTCCCTCTCTCTCTGCCCTTCCCTTATTCATGCTATCTCTCTCAAAATAAACTTAAAAAAAAAAAAAACTTAAAAAAATACATTATAAATACACGCATTTGATAGTCACATAATAAACAAATGAAACTAGCTTTTACAAAAATAAAAATTATTTTTGTTATAGATTCACCCAAAAAACAAATGAAGAAACAAAGCCAGTAATCTTTTCTCTCTCTGTTCTTTACTCTACCTTTCACTGTTTTCAAACATCTTTTGACATTTTATTGGTTGTGGGGGCACTTTTTTTTTTTTTTTAATGTTTATTCATTTTTGAGAGACAGAGAGAGACAGAGCATGAGCGGGGAAGGGGCAGAGAGAGGGAGACACAGAATCTGAAACAGGCTTCAGGCTCTGAGCTGTCAGCACAGAGCCTGATGCGGGGCTCAAACTCACAAACTGTGAGATCCTGACCTGAGCAGAAGTCAGACGCTCAATCGACTGAGCCACCCAGGAGCCCCAAGGTGGGGGGAACTTTTCAAGTAAAGGTACAACCAGTTAGTTGGTGGTTAAGATTTAATTACTACGGGATTTTTTTTTCCATATCCATACCCTTTTGTGAACCTATTGATCTAGGGACACATGTTATTCCTTGCCTTCTTCAAGCTTTAGGACCTTGTGATTTAAAGTACTCTTGAGGGGCGCCTGGGGGCTTAGTCTGTTAAGCACTTGGTTTGGCCTCAGGTCATGATCTCAGGGTTTGTGGGTTTGAGCTCATGCTGGGCTCCATGCTGCCAGTGCAGAGACTGCCTGGGTATTCTCTCTCTCCCTGTCTCTCTGCCCCTCCCCTGCTCATGCTCTGTCTCTCTCCCTCCCTTTCCCTCTCTCTCTCTCTCTCTCAAAATAAACAAATAAAACTTTAAAAAAATTCACTTGAATTAAGTCTCCTTATTGCAAGATTATTTCCTCTGCTGCAATGTCAAGAATCTATTTTGGTACTCAAAGAAAAGAATATTATTGGGGCACCTGGGTGGCTCGGTCAGTTAAGCGGCCAACTTAGGCTTAAGTCATGATCTCAAGGCTCAAGTTTGAGCCCCGCATCAGGCTCTGTGCTGACAGCTCAGAGCCGGAAGCCTGCTTCAGACTCTGTGTCTCCCTCTCTCTCTCTGCCCCTCCCCAGCTTGTGCTTTCTCTCTCTCAATAATAAACAAAAAAAAAATTAAAAAAAAAAAGAATATTATTAATTATCAGAATGTTTCAACGCAAACGTCTATTTTGGTGGAAGGACCAGAGCACAAAAAGAAAAACCAGGAATTAAAATAAATCCATTAACATATCAGTGTTACTAGATTCAACATTTATTGAGAGAAACTGAAGTGCTTAGGTGTGGGATAAGAAAAAATAAAATACCTAAAAGCAAAAACATTATTAGTGGGGAAATATATCTGTTCCCTTTCTGTGTATGTGTATTAACTATTAAATTGATCTGATTGAATAGTCACAAAGCACAATTTTTACAGAAGTTGCCACTGGTGTCTCCTCAAGATTTATAGGATATAAAAGACTCCCTTATTACTTATTTTATGAATTATCGTTGTTAAGGGGGGTTTAAAAGTATTGGTAAAGGAAAAAATATGTAGATTTTTGAGTCTATGAAAGGAGCTTATCAAATTTCATCATCTCTTCTATAGCTGTTATATTTTGAGAGTTTTCCAAATGATTTTACACTGAGAGAAAATTCTTCTGATGAACCAGAGAAGAAACAGATTGAATGTCCCTAAGTTATACAGATTTTTTTTTTTTTCTCACCAATTTGGACTGAAGCTTCGGACCCGTCTGAGTTACCAGCCAGACTTCATGTTTCTCAGATACATATTTGGTCACCCATTATGTTACTCTTACACTTCTTGGGAGGAAGTTACTTCATGCAAGAAATCTTTTATCAAACACTTTTTTCTTAAAAAAAAAATAACAAAGACTAAATATAAATAACTATAGTTCCATTTTTTTTCCCTTTTCAGTAATACCAACGAAAATCAGAAACATGCTTTAATGAAAGGTAACAAGTGACTTATAGAGGAGGAGGAAAGGGGGAAGCAAATATGGTCCAGCTGCCAGGGACTTCATGATAAATGGCTTTCAAGTGTTTCAATAACACCTTCTCTGAATCTGAAAGGGGGAAGTATAAGTGGGTATGAAAATGTATACTATGTCTGCTCATAACATATTGATACTTTGGGAGGGAGTATGAGAAGTATATTATTTGATAATCTTACTATTTTGAAAAAAAATTTTTTTTTAATGTTTATTTGTTTTTGAGACAGAGAGAGAGACAGACCATGAATGGGGGAGGGTCAGAGAGAGAGGGAGACACAGAATCTGAAGCAGGCTCCAGGCTCCGAGCTGTCAGCACAGAGCCCGATGCGGGGCTCAAACTCACGGACCTTGAGATCATGACCTGAGCTGAAGTCGGACGCTTAACCCACTGAGCCACCCAGGCGCCCCGATAATCTTACTATTTTGAATGGAGTAAATGACTTTGAGAATATAGAGGGTGATGATGGAATGTGAGGAGACTATGCATAATAGACTAACATTTCAACAGATATTTGTAAGGAAATCCATTTCAAATAAAAGAATAGTAAACTGTCATATCTACTTTCTGTGTATTAAAACATCCATAAGCTTTTACATATTTCCTTGTGAAAAGGAAAACCATACAGACCATATATTTTTTTCTAAGCATGATCCTCTTTCACCCCCATAAAAATAATAAAAGTGGACTCCACCACACAAAATTAAAAACATCATATTGTTTAAAAAATTTTAAGCATTATAAAAATACCTAATACATCATACACAGAATTCTAACAGAAAAAAATTAGAGATGTATGAACCAAAATATTAAAATTGATTGTTCAGGGTGAAGGCATTATAAATGAGTTTTCTCTAGTAATTCTGCAATGAAAATACATTGGCAGAAATCGATCATATTCTTAATGTATTTAATTAAGCACATACTAGTATCCATGAGCCTGGATACAAGAATGAACACAAAAGCAATTTGTTTACATAGTCCTTGCCTTAAAGATTTTGACGGACAGAGGAACAAACACAGTTGATCTTTGGTCATTTTCCTAAGTGGGTAGGTCTACAAAACAATCTGAAAATCCTTTGGATAAGGTTTTATTCATAATGATGAAACACGACTACAATAAGAATTAAGAACATTGCAGTTTCCCTTTCTCAGGTTTTAAGTCCAAATGCAGACTTAAGATTATTAATATGCACAGAAATATTCATCCATGACATTGCTTATGCCCTTTGCAAGAAAAAAAAGATGAAAGTTATCAAAAGTTCTTTCTGTAGTGGTAAAGCTCGGTTACAAATAAAAGCTCTCGTCTAAGGAGAAAAAGGAAACCAACTTAGAATACATGTATTTTTAAGTAACATTTTTCTTTTCAAACAAAAATATGTATTGTTAATAACTTAGGAAATTAACAAAACCAATAAAATTATCATTTCATCCCACTAAACAAAGATGATAAAGTATGCTAAAATACTTTGCAGTTTTTCTTCTATGAACACATATTTTTGAGAACTTGTATATTAAAAATAGCATCATGCTGAACAGATTTTCATGGAGTTTTATTCATTTAAAACACAACTTCAACTCAAATGTTTTCAAATTATTTTCATTACTTCGCTTTATACATTAGTGAATCAGCCCATCATAATTTATTTAGCTTATCCATTTTTGTTGAATGTTTGGTTTTCTGATGATTCCTATTTAAAAATACAATGTTACCAACCTCATTTTAACAAAATCTTTGCACGTAGTTTTATAGAGAAAGTTCCAAAAAGTGGAACCACTGGCTGAAGGCTCACATGAATATGGAGGCTTTTCATATTAGCATTTTTTAAAGCCAAAGTAAGAGAGTGTGGATTGAAACAGACTACTTACAGTCAGATCAGAAACAAGATCATGTTACCTTGTCTCCACTCAGAAAATTACAAGACTGAGAGGCTGAATAATGATCTGTGTTTTAAAGGACAAGAAGCTTGTCATTTGATGAATACAAAGAAGCAATTCTGATCACGAAAATAAATAATAGGGCTAGATTTAAAAAAAGCAAATTTTTAATAGAATAACACAGAAGAGTCTCTAACACATGATCAACGAGGAATAGTCGTGGTCAGTTATTTGTAGCTGACATGAATGGTAGAAAATGTTCAGAGGGATTACAGTGATCAAGGTGAAGGGAGTTTGGCTGAAAGGAAAATATCTGAGAGTAAAAATATGATAATTTTTAAAATTCTGGAACTATAATTGCTTCTTATTATGTCAAATCTTTAATTCTTATTATTTTTGCCATGCTGAGCTGTGTTCAAAATGGATTACAAATCCACAATTATACTGCACTCATGAGAATATATATGAGTAAAACCAAAAATAGATCCTTGATAACCATAAAATTTCTCATTTACAAAATATCATATTTTTCTTGAAAAATGTGAAGCCATTGTAAATCCTGACTATTAAAGGGAACTTTTTCCTCGAGAACTTTAGTTTTGAGAGCAAAATGTCTGCTCCTTGGTTAAGGAAACAACAACAACAACAAAAAGGCTTGCATTATCTTTTTTTTTTTTTTAAGTCACAAATCCTTTACGTAATATGTTGTCCGGGACTCATTAATTCTATTGTTCTCCTTGTTGTTAGTGCTCATTACTTTGCTCGTTTGAAATCAGAACAGGTTAGAAAGGTTGAAAACTTTTTCTTTTTTTTTAATCTGTGTCCTGAAAATAAACAGCCTATGAGATAAAGCCGAACACCTGAGCATTTGATGTATTACATCTCAGCAGTATCTGACAACTCTTACTCCCTGGCGATGCAATTTTTTTCTAATAATTTAGTCTCAGTCTATTAAAAGGCAATTACAGATAATGCACACAGGCAAGTGGTGAAGGATGCCCAGAACACCTTTCGTAGAGAGGTTACCAAAACACAACACGCCAAAAAGATCATGGCATTGATTTAAAACAAAATTTTCAAAAAAGACTTATATAGATTTTTAAAGGACTAAATCAAACCAAAAAGAAAGGGTTTCCTCTTTGCCACTTGGGACAACATGTTTTTAAAACCGTAAGGTAAATAGCTTGTTTGTTTTCATAGCTAGTCGTTGCTTTACCATAACTAAATGCTCATTTTTTATTGCAGTGTGCATTTTTGAAAAATTAACATATCTGAGGACACTGATGTGATTTTATAGCTGTCCTTCACTTTGGGTGGCTTCTTGAATGACTGCTGCAGGGAGGGGCACGGTCACGACAGCAGCCAGCATGGAGTATTTAAACTGTTGTGTCACCTTCAACAAAACAAAGAAGCCTTTTGGGACATCCTGAGTATATTTAGCTGAAACTATCACTGTGTTGACTCAGTAACCTCAACTTAGCTCTCTCTAGAGACTTCAAATACACTAACAATCACCCTCAAATGGCAGGGATTGTGTGTAGCAAATGAGAAACGCGCTCATTCCAGAAGTCCTTTTTTGGTATCTTATTGCATATACAAGGCATAGGTGCTCTGCTCGCTATGTTGACCAGAGAGCTATAGTGTATGGAATCACGATGTGAAACATGCCCTGATCTCTGTAAAAATTAAGGTATACACCTTGTTGTCTCATTCCTTGCACCCCCCAAAAGGCGTTGCCTAAGTTGGGATGTGTTTCTGAGTTTAATGGTTTCTGGAATGACTTCAGAAAGATCACAAGCCTCTCTTCTGGACTTAGTGTAGATTGGATTTGGAAGAAAAAGAGTAGCAGATTTCTTGGAATAGTTGGGGTACATGATTTTTTAAAGGGCATTCTCCTTGCGAGAAACAGACATTGTGATACCAGTGTAGGAGAGCTTGATGGGATTCAGATGACCTGGCCTCCTGCCACCTCTACAGTCACCCATTCATTCTTCCCATTAAAATGAAGAGGCCAGAGAGAGGGTCTCTAAGGAACACCTTCTGCACTTGTAATAAGACATCAAACAACCTCTCTGTCATGGCAACAATAGGAAAAATAAAAGCCGAATGTGCAACAGCGTAGTAGAAATACATTTGACTGTTACATCAACTAGCTGTGTCACCCACGGTTAGTCACAAAAGTTCTCTGTGGCTCAGTCTGCTTATCTGTGAAATAAAGAGATCGAAGTACAGCAGTGATTTTCAAATGTTTTTCTGCATAACCTTTTTGCCCACAGGAAAACCACATAGAGAAATCTGCATATAAAATACAACAGGGAAACTGCTTAGGAAGAAGGGGAATTGGGATTGACAGGGCTGAAGCTGTATCCACGTAGCTTCCATCTTGCTCCGTTCTTAAACCCATGAATGTATGTGGAATGCCATTAGATTACATCCTCTTCATGAGAATGACACTGAGGTAAATCTGCTACTCCACGGTTCTCTCCTCCACTCTGTCCACTCCTACCCTCCAACGCAAACACTTATGCACTAAGATACTTGAAACGGGATTACTCCCGGGGTCTTAAACAGTAATGTCTACACATAGCAATGGAATTATCCAATGTATAGCAGAAAGCTCCAAGAATATCTAATGGCAAGAACTAAAGATATTTGAAAATAACCAAACTTCACATAACTTCAGGGAGGGAGACTTCAACATTGGAGATGTGTAATGGTATGAACTCTACCTTGTCTGAAGGAAGAGTATTAAAAAGGGATGTTGGGGATCACTCAGTAAGGTGTTTCCCAGAGAACACTCTTCGGGGAGACATTTGTGGCTACATGTTAGGAAATAATATACGTCTCCCCTATTAGCTTCAGATATGTAGGATTAGATAAACTTAAAATTGTCTCCTTACTCTTTTCACATATGTTTCAATATGCTAATATTCCAAATAAAACTCCAAGAGAGGTCATATAGTTTCCAGAATTTTCAAACATACTTTGGGGAATGCAGAGATTTAAAGAGGGGGAGCTTATTTTGCGCTGGGTGAGGGCAGTGTAGACATAGATCAACTTCTTCAATGCATCTAGAAGGTGATGGCTCTGGAAGGACTCTCTTGGGCTTATGTAAGTAAAACAAATATACAAACATAGAATAACATAAAAATGCCTCCACTCCCCTTCCCACACTTCTATGGTAAATCTGACCTAGTCCTGCCACGCAAAATGCTTTCCTGGTATCACAGGTAACAACATTCATGGACTAACACTCTGGTCATCCTTCCAATTGAGAGAACACTTCACTGTGGACCACCTAATAAAAAGGGATTTGTAGTTCAGCAAAAAATGTGACCCATAACACAGATTATAATTAGATGGCCAGTGAATGTAGCAACGTCAACACTAATTTAAAATGGTATTACAGCAATTCAGTGCAATGTGGTTGGGGGTAGAAAAAGGTTTTTGAAGTGCTTACTTAGAAGCTCATTTAATCTATAATTCCCTTAAATAAGATGGCTGTAACATCTTACAACCAAGTTAAAGGTAGCTCCCTTGAGCAACTGCAGAGAACTGACTATTTAGCTCTTTTAACTCCCCTCAGACTATAGTGTCCCAATATGTCCCTTTACTTTTTATCCCAACAAAACGTTATTTGTATTGGACTTACGTGTCACGGTACTCATTTTGCTAAGCCTCAAATCTAACAACCTAGGGATACACTTCAGCAATCCATTCCACCTCAAAAGGGGACTCAACTATCACCAGCAATGGGAGGGCATGGGTCAAGCTCTTCTGTGTATATTTAGATCCATATTTGTACTTGTACAAACACAGTTCATTTCCTTTATCTTTTTTTTTCCTTTGCAGAAATGACAGCATACCCTGAATACTCATATACAACCTTAAAAAAAACCCCAAGATTTATGGATCTTTCCACATCTGAATTTATACATCTATGAAATGGTTTTCATGGCTGTGCTGTGTGAGAGTGATTCTTTTATACTAAATGCTAAAATGAGCTCAGTGGCTTAGAACACAGATGTTTGTTTTTCTATCATAGGTTGGTAGGTCAGCTGTAAGTTGGCACAGCTCCGATTCAGGCCCCAGAGTGCTGCCTATCAGGCTCAGATCTACTCCAAGTCTCCGATGTCCCAGGACCCAGGCTAAAAAAGCAAGAGCTGCCTGGGGTGAGTTCTTTGCAAAGTACCGAGTGCAGGTCCCAAGAAGGGCAAACAGAAGCATTCAATGCATCCTAAAGCCTTGTCTCAGCCCAGACAAAGCTGCTGCCACTAGCATTGCTCTGGACAAAGCATTTTATAGGGTGAAAACCAGAGTCAATAAGACTGGAGGTATAATCTCCACAAGGACATGCTAGGGGCAGAAAGAGGCCGAACAGTGGACAGTCATCTATCATTGTAGATGGGGGTCAGTGCTGTGATAACTTTCTGTTTCCTGTTATATCTTTCAAATCTTTAAAAGATAAGGAAACCACAGACTTAACATTGAACTAATAAACTTTTGCATCCACTCTATTGAGTGACAATTCAACTAAGCGACAGCAACAACACAGCACATAAACGCAGCTCAAAACCTAAATTAAATCTATCCAGGCATTGAGAACTCTTCTGACTTAGTATAAGCCAAATCATGAATTGGGGAGAATAAAATTTTATTTTATTTTTTTAATGTTTTATTTATTTTTGAGACAGAGAGAGACAGAGGATGAGCAGGGGAGGGGCAAAGGGAGAGGGAGACACAGAATCCGAAGCAGGCTCCAGGCTCTGAGCTGTCAGCACAGAGCCCGAGGTGGGGCTTGAGCTCACAAACCTCGAGATCATGACCTGAGCCGAAGTCGGCCGCTTAACTGACTGAGCCACCCAGGCATCCCAGAATAAAATTTTAAACTTTAGTTTCTTGGAAGTTTAACTCTAAGGGCTAATATTAGAATCAAATTGGAGGGTTTTTAAAATATTTGAACTTTGATTCCTTTGGACTTTAAATTGTGGAACAGCACTGATCTTTGTAATTATTTTGCTAATTACTGCTGCATGCACTGTTTTTATCTCATGTTATTCCTATTAAATATATCATAAACCTGGATGTGTTAAACCCAATCTGAGAGTTTCTAATGAAATAATTTTATTTTACAAAATGATTTTCAGTGATTATATGAGATTTAACAGACCTGATGTCTGCCCCCAGCCCACCACTTGGTGCAGCCGCTCTGGAAAGCAGTGTGGAGGTTCCTCAGAAAATTAAAAATAGACCTACCCTATGACCCAGCAATAGCACTGCTAGGAATTTATCCAAGGGACACAGGAGTACTGATGCATAGGGGCACTTGTACCCCAATGTTCATAGCAGCACTCTCAACAATAGCCAAATTATGGAAAGAGCCTAAATGTCCATCAACTGATGAATGGATAAAGAAATTGTGGTTTATATACACTATGGAATACTACGTGGCAATGAGAAAAAATGAAATATGGCCTTTTGTAGCAACATGGATGGAACTGGAGAGTGTGATGCTAAGTGAAATAAGCCATACAGAGAAAGACAGATACCATATGGTTTCACTCTTATGTGGATCCTGAGAAACTGAACAGGAACCCATGGGGGAGGGGAAGGAAAAAAAAAAAAAAAGAGGTTAGAGTGGGAGAGAGCCAAAGCATAAGAGACTTTTGAGAACTGAGAGCAAACTGAGGGCTGATGGGGGGTGGGAGGGAGGAGAGGGTGGGTGATGGGTATTGAGGAGGGCACCTTTTGGGATGAGCACTGGGTGTTGTATGGAAACCAATTTGACAATAAATTTCATATATAAATAAAAAAAAAAGAGATTTAACAATAAATTAGACTGTACGTATGATTGTGCCTAATCTTTCCTCTCCTGTTAGTCCTTTCCTAATCTTTACTGATTTGTTGATTTTTTTCTTTCTGTGAATTTCTTCTCTCTTCTTGGGACTTGATGATATCTTTGTTTTGCTCTCATACTATAATGTTGGCTTCACAGGAGGTAAGATTGTGTGATTTATGGATATTTTCCTTCCCAAGCTTGAAAGCATTGCTTTCATGCTTGGTAATTTCCTCTCTTGCCATTGAGTAGTCTAATTCTCTTTTCTTTCTCTTTTTTTCAACGTTTATTTATTTTTGGGACAGAGAGAGACAGAGCAT